>NC_061498.1:7269110-7354110 GCF_022539355.2 Hippoglossus stenolepis
TAATCACAGTATTTAGTGGCCTGTTTTTGTTATCAAGCCCCCTTTGGCGCCTCTTTACACACTGCCTCTTTCAGAGGCTTGGGTGCTGACTGGGGCCCCTGACCTGGCAGGGACAGAAAATACCCCCCCCCTCCCTTTACCGCCACCACCGCTTCATCCCTTGCCAGGCCCGGACCCAAATTAGGGACTCTAACACATCAGTAAGACCAGCAGGCCTCACCGCTTACGTCAGCCTGCCCTCTACATGCATGCACACAGGCATTCCCAGTCTACACACAAACACACTGCCCTCTCCATGAAGAGTGCATGCCACTGCAGGATGTGGAGCTGCAACAGGAGCCGGCCAGCGATGGCCTGACTCACTGTAAACATTACAGCAGGTAGAGGCTTTTAAAGCTGTGGGAGATCAGCGTCTTAATGACTCAGTCGGAATTTAATACTTTATTGTCCAACAATGCAGGAATTAATGGGAGTTTATCTTCTGCTGATGTATGACACAAAAGAAAACTACATAATAAACATGAGTACACGCATGCACACATTACCTGGACTACAATTTCAGAAAAATACTACACACTGTCCAGTAACAGGAGGTAAATAAGCGGTAAAGCCCTGAGAATTTGAAAACTGAAACTACAAAAAAAAAACAGTTCAGAATTGACTCAAACTTTTAAAAAGCAAGCCGTGGATATTGGGATCAGCTGCATAAATTCCGGGTTTGTCGAGGTTTGCACAGCTGACGAGATGCATCTCAACCACACTGCACTGAATAAAACCCCCGAGCAGCCCGGGTGCAGCTTCAACAACCAGCCCCACGGTGATGTCACGTCTCCCAACTCACTATTTAGACTTTCTGCATAAAAACAAGTAGTGTCTCTTAAAGCGAGGGCCACAGACGACTAGCCAGCGTCAGTGAGTGTATCGCTGTGATGTATAATGATGCAGAAAGCTGCACATATTCTCAGCGGAGGCAGCTGGAGAGACTGGTGAGTGTTGCTGGGGGAGCTGGGCCGGGTAGTGCGCGGTGTTCCCCGGGTGGAGATGCACGGTCGGTCCGATCCAAGCAGCGTCTGCCCCCCCAGCTGCAACAAACACAACAAGCCCTGCCAGCAATGACACAGCCCGGGTTGCCCTTGACTCACTTGTGCTGCAGGGTTAGTTCGAGTTAGCTCTGCGTGACCAGCGTCACATAAAAATAAAAATAAAACCCGTGCTAAGGTCGTCTAGAGCTGCGCGCGGGCTTGAAAGACAAACATCCCCGTCAACAAGCGACGGCAGCACGGGATGTCAAAGTGGGCTGAGCCGGAGACGTTCTCCGCTCTCCTTCTCCCAGCTGCCATTTTTTTTTCTTCTTAGCCTCTTTCAAAACAACCCCCCCACACCCCCTGCGTATTTCCCATGCAGCGCGGAGCTGCAACGCTGTCGAGCAGGAACAATGAAACCGCACAGAACAAACCACCGGGTCCTACCGTGAAGCGTTCAGCGGGATCTCGTCGGCGGCGGCGGCGGAGCCTCTGCAGCCATTTTGTAGTTACTGACCGGAGCAGGGAGCTCGCGACGCTTGAATCGGTGGTAATGGGAGGAGGGAGGGGGGCGGGGATTCACCCTGCCACGTGACCGTCAATAACAAAACAAACTGTCCCCCGCCCCTTCCCCACCACCACCATTACCCCTCCTCACCCGGCGTTTCCATGACAACTGCAGCCCCTCCATCACTGCCCTCTCATCACATGCCGCACACCATCATAACCCCCTTACGTTAAATACGTAGCGACACAGCAACATAAGCAAGTGTGCAACAGAAACACGTTCTGTGGTGATCGAGCACCAGTAACAGGGAGTCTGAGGGTCGATCAAAGTTTTAAAATGCATTCAATTCAGCTCCTTATAAAGGCCTAAGAATAAACCAGTCTACTTTGTATTTTTATATAAATTGCATTCAGGATCTCACTACGGCTTCCACCACGGAATAGCACATTCAAATGTGAATAAAACTGTGATGTTAATTATAATCTTAAGTATGTGACGCTCTATGGAGGAAAAATAAAGGTACATCTTATCTTATCTTAACTTATCTAAATTTAACTAATCTTAATTTATCGTCCCTCTTCTAAAGGCCTTCAATATTTCCTCTAATAATATCCAGAGAACGCCTACTTTTCCAACTTTAGGGACATTTTTTGACTTCCATTGTAATGTATGTAACATTTTTAAATGATTCCACTGGTGCCACAACTTAAATGATAAACTTTATTTATTCATAAAGCACCTTTGCAAACACAGCTATAAGGTGCTAATTGAGCGCAAACAATAGGAAACAGTTATTACACTGAAATAGGAAAATATTAAAACTTGAATTGGTAACACACAAATGAATATAGTTCTTTCAAATTAAGGTTAGAAATTATATTAAGGGGCTTTCACACCTGGTTGAGTCCGACCATTAGAGTACATTCTCAATTTTCTCTGTCACAATGCTAAAAACATATTGAGAATTACCTCATATGTACTTAAATATCTCCTCATGATTTCTATCTGATCTTCCATCTTTTCATCCCAGTTTAAAATTTGCATCAGGTCACTGCTAAGATTCGTAAACAGCAGAACTCCAGTCACCAGAGAGTTAGATTCTGTTCAGACACAAACAAGAAGTGTTATCCCACCTTTTCCCTAATCAGAAGTGTTGTTGTTTATTCTCAGTGGCCATTGTGCTTGTGTGAAATGTCTTTGTGTTGTTGTGTTTGGACCCTCAGGGCCACCGTCTTTATATACACTCTATGTGATAAACCCTGTCTATATACTGGCTACTTTACAATTAGAAATTCCCATTGGAAACCTTATCTCCGCCACAGAATCGAGGAGAAATAAATATGACTGGAACGCTTTCGAGGCCAATATGTCACCACTCAATGAGCCAGAGAGCTGAATAAATACCCTTGTCTGCATCTCATTAAGAGCCAACGAGGTCCACTGTAAATGAGTCTCCAGTGGCGTCTGATAAGGAAATGAATCCGGGAGAAACATCAAACGGTGAATGCCCACAAGAAATAACTATGAATCTGATTACGAAACAGGATGATCACCACCGTGTGCTCGCAATTACGGACCCGTCTGTATCGGGTGTCGCCAGCACATATTTTACGGCAATCCCCACATCTGGATAATTGCAGAAGTATGCATTAAAGTGATGGTGGCAAAACACATTTATTCAGTCTACAAGATGATGGAGTGTGAGCGGAGACATGTGCGTACAGAGGAGAGGAGGGGAGACACTAATCATGCACCATGGTGATGAATCTTCCAGGAGATATAAATAATCTATTGCCTGAGTCCTTTTCGAACTTTGTGTGCGTGTGCGTGTGCGTGCGCGTTGCGTGTGCGTTTGTACATGAGCACTGTGTAGATGCTCCAATCCCAGAGACTGTGTTTTTGACAGGCACATGGATGGAGTAAGGCTAACTGGAAGTAAATGTCAGTGAGCAAGGATATAAATGTAGATAAGTGAGATGGATATTTGGCAGCATGGTAACTGTTAGTCCGATATGATTGACAGGTTTGCAAAAAATAGAGACACAAAAAAGTAGTTTGACATTTGTCTTTTCCCCAAATTACTAAATAAATCCTATGTAAATATTTTGACATGCACCACTCCTCCTTGCAGTGAGTTAAATAAAGCCTCTGTGTGGAAGACAGTGAGTGACTGGGATCCACACAAGAAAAACTCTGACCTTTTGTCCCCACTGTGAACGTTAGCAGCATTGATTAGTGCGCACGGCCAGTCAATGAGTATCTGAGGAATTAAATTATGACCCCGACCACGCTGACCTGTCTGGTCGAGGATAGAGTTCACCTGGGAAGTGCAGCGGGGTCGATCAAAGTGTCATTTCACACCGAGGACGGGGGCAGGACTGGTTGTGAGAAGAGAGAGAGAGAGAGAGAGAGAGAGAGAGAGAGAGAGAGAGAGAGAGAGAGAGAGAGAGAGAGAGAGAGAGAGAGAGAGAGAGAGAGAGCTCGTCATGCTTGTTGAAAATAGCATATGTGCAATTGCAAAGCTACATAAAGTAGTATTTATTGCTTATTTATAGGATATATGTTAAATATCATTGGTGGTGGATTCTGACCATATCCATTTACTCAAGCAGTTGTAAATTTCAAGTACCTCTTTACTTAACTTTTTCTATTTAATGCTATTTTATACCATATTACATTCATTTGACCGATATAATTATATGTTACAGATTATGATTTTGCACTGAAAATAAATGACAACTTTATGAAATACGATCCACTGTTACAGATCCAACCATCCAACATTAGCTTATAACCGAAGCTGCACAACAAGTACAACGGCATATGGTGCTTGAAATAATGCATTGGATAAAAGAATCAGATAGGGTTAGACCAAGAGAAATCACAAGGGAAATCTTTAGTTTACTTTTGATGCTTTAAATACATTTAGCTAATAATGCATATTTAGATTTATTTAGAATTTTCCATGCATGACTGAATACGTTCATATTGCAGTATTTTATTTATTTATTTTAATTTATTTAAAAACGTAAGTATGTGATGTGCAAACTGTGTATTGGCGTTCCCTTGAAAATGGTCTGAAGGTCCAGAACGTGAGCATGGGTTTTCAACATTAATCTAAATATACTGTTGTGAGCGGTTTCAATGCTATCACCTGGATCTTTGCTAACATTGGTAACTTATCTTGTTCAACCATTGAATTTAGAGAGTAGAGCTCAGTCATTTTGTCCTGGTTGGAGATTTATTATCTTTTACTTTTACATTTGGCACAGCAGGTTTTGCCCCTCTTCCTCCATCAAATACAGGGTTGTGTTCTCAAAGAGGAGCTGAGGCAAGTTAGGAAAAGGTCAAATGATCCACGATGGTGAAAAACACAACATTACAAGTGTAAGGAATTTCAGACAAGCATGACAAATTGGATCGTGCACAGTTTGAAAGTCTTTCTTTCGGCTCGGCTGTTATTTCAACATTTCTGCCACTGATGTTTGCTTTCTAAATAAGAAAAGACTGCACAATTAGTTTGAGCGATACATCATCATACTTCATTTCATAAATTGTGTGGTAATAGAAAGAGAGATAAGTGACGGTGCTTCGCAGCTAATCAGACGTGAGCTGTGTGGGTGGGCATCAGCCCCCCCATTCAGCAGACTGCGTAACGTTTGCAGAGCGGCACTCCGCGCTAATCAGATTTATGGGATGCATACACATAATTGTGTACCTTTATGGATTCAAATGATTCAATTGAACAATTAAACTCCAGCAAACATTAATTTGCATTCTCAATGTATTTTGTTTGCCTCCTGTCTCATGTCTGATTCTCAGTTTGTGTCACATCTACAAGATCATTTATCATTCTCTAACAGTATGTTGAGTCTGTGCTTCCTCTTGTCATCAGTGTAACGTCTTCTCAATCATACTCAGTTAAGCACACACGCACACACACACACACACACACACACACACACACACACACACACACACACACACACACACACACACACACACACACACACACACACACACACACACACAGAGCACAACATCTATCCCACAGAGAGAAGACAGTGGGAGGAAAAGATGGTGCAGTCACATGCTATGAAAGCTGGTCCACTTGTCATCCTTCAAAGTCAGCGCATCCCATCACTAACTATACCTGCCAAGGTCTCTCTCCTGGTTGGGGTGGGGGGTGCTGGAGAGTGGCAGGTGTGCTACAGAGCTAAAAGTGTCACCCCACCAACAGCCATGATTGTTTCTATTTTCATTTGAGGAGAGATTAAAGTCCTTTGGGGCAGAGATATCAATCTGTTGTAACATAATGAGTCTTTTCTAGTGAGCAAATAGACACTTGGGCCAACAATGGCCATGGTCGATATTTGTCTGACACTCATGATTATATTCACAGAAAGAAGGAGAGAAACTGAGACTCAGCACAAAGAGAGAGAGAGAGAGAGAGAGAGAGAGAGAGAGAGAGAGAGAGAGAGAGAGAGAGAGAGAGAGAGAGAGAGAGAGAGAGAGAGAGAGAGGGAGAGAGGGGAGAGGGAGAGAGGGAGAGAGGGGGAGAGGGCTAGATGAGGAGAGAGGGAGAGAGGGGGAGAGGGGAGAGGGCTAGATGAGAAGAGCAGTCTTTCACCAGAGACAGTGTTTATTGTAAAAGAATCATATCACTAACTAATTACAAATTAACAACAGCATCACACAGAATGCAAAATGAGCTGAGCTGTTCGTTGCAGTGCAGGGAATGACGTATACCCTGCATATCTTCGGTTAGTGATTTCATACTATTAAGAGCACCGACATACTGCGTGGAATAATAATGCAATAGTAGTAGTTGCCACACACACACACACACATGCACACCATCTTCTCCCCACAGCATCCATGTGTCAGAGTGATGAATGTCTCCTTCCTGTGAGTGACCTTCAAGGTCAGTGGTAGTGGGGCAAATGCAGCCGAGCTGCCTCATTTCCCCCAGCAGCCTCAGCAAGGTAACAGCTCAGGCATAATTCACCATCCCCTGGCCGCGGCTTTAATCGCAAATGTAATCCAACTGGCCGAGGTGCTACAGGCTCCGCTGCGCTGGGCTGGAGAAGCGGAGGGTGGTGGTGGTGGGGCGGGGGGACGACAAGGAGGGTTTCATTGTGTTTGAAGCTGAAGCATGCAAGTGTCTGATGCAACACATTCTTCTTAATCTGCGTTCACATCTGCACCGAGATGCCTCAAAAGCAATCATAAACACACGTTGCTACACAAGGTCTAACACCTGTATACCAGTGCATCGTGGTGCTGGGCATTTCACTTACGGTTTATGTGGCAGACCACACTCCAGCAGACTCTGCCACAAATACAGATATGAATACACGCTGGACATACTCCATGCTTCAGTACACACACTTCAGAGAGAGAGAGAGAAATACAATAAAAAATGCAGGAATCGATCAGTCCCAACCTACAGGACAACACCGTAGCATTTTCAAACAAAAACTCCATGTGCCTTGTGCCAAGAAACCCATTTGTTCCATTCTGTCACGTATGCCACCTCTGCTTTGGGATGTGCCTGTAAATTATACATAAGTATGTCATTACGCACAGAAGCCAATGACAGTGGCTTAATGAATATGGGCAGTGTCGCAGTCGGCAACATCCCCTCGCTGGAGAGATCCTATCTGGGCCACGGCATCAATCTTCCTGTCAGCGCCGCCGTAACCGCCATCTATGCCTCCCCATCATAAACAGATATATTATTCATGAATTAGCATTATTGTCCACTTAATTATTCAGCAGGTCTTAATTATCTGGCAGATAATCTATTCCAGGTCGTGGGAAATTAGATAAGGAAAGACAATGTTGTTTCAAGTGTCTCATCATCTCGGGTCGAGTGCCGAGTGTTTTCTGCTCGAGTGCTTATGAATTTACGAGAGGTTATAAGTGCATGATGGGAAGGGTGTTTTTGAGAGAATTATTTCCATTTTGAGCAAAACTGGGAGGAAAGGAGGGATAAAGTACACGAGACATAGAACTAAACAAATGTACTGTATTTAGATGTATTTAGATTAATGGGACAAGAATTAGAATTAGTACCCCCAGGACTGTGTACCCCAAAGTAGTAATGAGAACATTCATTTCAGAAATCTTCCGTCAATTAAGGTAAAGACTGTCCTTAAGGCCCTATAAACTTCATTTTAAAAAATAAGATAATGCTGCTGCATTTTTACATTGACATATGGTCGATTCTGCCAAAATAAGAAACCTCAAAGAAAATCCTGTTTGCGTTGTTTAACCCAAAACCTCATAATGTGCTTTTTCTTTCATATAGTCCCGCTGCTGCTGCTGCTGCTGCTGCTGTCCTCCACCTGAGGCTATACGCTCTCTCTCTCTCTCCGTCACCTCATCTTCCCCTCCTGCAACCACCTACCTTACCCTCGCTTTCCCTCCTTGTTGTCTAGTCCGTGCACATACACACCACAGAGGGCAATGAATCATTCATAGCAGCACATAATGCCCTCAGCCCCCTCCCAGGGGAGCGAGAGACAGACAGACAGACAGTGAGTGTAACGGAGACAGAGGCAGACAGGGAAAGAACAGGGAGGCAACAGAGGAGCGAGGAATGAAATAACACGCGAGACAATACTGTGTGAAATAGATTAAATAGATGTAATAGATTAGAGTAGCATGTAAGTGGCTGTTAAAGATATCTGACAATTTAATAAGGTCTGACTCGGTGATGTAGAGGATTTTCATAAAGCACGAGCGGTGCAGCTGACATGAATTTATGTGTTTCATAATGCTGCGAGTCAAAGCACTTTACCGTTTTGTTGAATGAGATGTTTATCTGATGGAGAAAATGCAGTATAATTGCAGACCTGGGTTAACATGATAATACTGTTTTGACCATAAACTGTAAATAAAGATGGACGACACGTCCCCACTTCCTCCCACAATCCAGAAATGAAGCATTGACATCTTGCGCATTTGGATTCTCAGCTGCCAATCATGACGTTTCACCTCGTTTTTTATAAGCATCAAATAAAAAATGTTCTTTTCATACAACTAACCTGAGACTTATCTTTTAAAAATCTATTGAATCGGTAAGACTGACGTGATAAAATGATTCCTAATAGCCAAAATAACAGTCACAGCAGTAAGTGTGAATATGGAAATGCTGCTCTGGAACCACAGTGAGACCACAGATACCAGTTCTGGCACGCAGCAGCCGCCCAGTGTGTACTCTACAGCATCTGCTAAGTGCAGTCTAATGATATCTATTCCTCTAACTCTGGTCAGAAGGCCTGTAAATCACACAGCTAGTAATGCACTTATCGTCTCCTGAGACCGCCCCATGTGGAGCAGCAGGGGAAGAGAAACAACACAACGACTCACTGACAGAAGTGAACACAACCACACGAGCGACGCGGGGAGGGGGTCTTCTTTTGGAGATTTGTCCTGTAGGACCAGGAGAGGGGAGCTTGGCAGGTTGAGATGCAGACGAAGGAGTAGAGGTTGGATAAAGCCTTCAAAGATCTCCTTCTTTTTAATTGGTTGTGTATGGATTTTCCATTCACCCAGTGGGAAATCCCCCCGTGCTCCTCTCTTCTTCCCTGTGATCTCTCCATTCTTTTCTCCACCTTAACCTTATTTACCTATCACAACAATAAAAAAAAAACGATCTGTTTGACTGTATGGTTAGGGCTTCACCAGCTCATTTCCCTCAGGGCAGATTCAGCGGAATCAGCTGCTGCGGTGTTTGGTTGGAACAAGGAGCCGAACACTCTCGGGTGATGGCGGGACACAGTTAAAAAACGCTAAAGGTCCATTTAGAAGAGCACAAAACGCTCCAAATGAGCATGATTAAAAAAAGCTGTTAAGCAGCGCCCTGGCAGCAGCCCAGCAGATCATATATCTCTGTCTGCGCCCTTCAGATTTTAAGAGCCATGACTATGTCACAGTAGAAAACAGAACTATCCACCACACAGACTCACTACAGCTGATTTATGAACTAACACACTTGTTGTGAGGCAATGAGCAGTAAAACTGTTTGTCATATTAAATCACATTAAAGACGTGTTTGTTTATCAGCCTGAAGAACCTCCTCAGACTGGTTGTTACCTCCTCCAAGGAAGTTGAGTTTTCATTTGTGGATCCAAATTTTCAAAAAAGAATATTTAGGGGACTGAAGTCTCTGTGTGTGTGCAATTTGGTGCAGAAAACTATGATTACGCAAAAACGATGATGGATTTTCACAAAACGTGGTGGAAGGATGTGGTATGAGTTGGGGTAGAGACCACTAAATGATGGTGTGGATCCAGATCACTGGACGGATCCAGGAATTGTTTTCCACTTTCTATTAAATTGTGACATGTCAACACTTTCTCTGATTTCTCAGAGAATAACTCATCGATAGGATTGAAATGACATTTCTCTGTGATCCCTAATGTAAATAAATACTCAACATAAGTAACACACTCAACATATAAGTAACCAAAACATATTAAGTGCTCTCTGAGTGCCGTACTAATTTTGCACATGGCATGTAAGTATCCATTTAAAGAGGAAAATCTCAGCAGCCTAAGTGATGACGAAGATCACATGAGTGCAGGAAAGTACCGGAGACTTACAAGGAAAATAAAAAAAAGTCCTCTGGATTCCACAGTATTTTACAATGACGAGTCTGTTTGCACAGGTTATGATGAGGTTGCAAGGATTTTTTGTGTTGTTCTTCTGTGTTTGTGTGTCTGTGTTTTCAATACAGAAACAACTGAATTTGTGATCGCAGCCTGCACAGCAATCACACATCCACATTTACAATCCATTCTGTCATGGCCCTTTTCATATCAACAGCCTTACATCACACTAACACTTATTATAAACAACTCAACCGCTGCTTGTGTCTTGGATCGTTGTCTCCTGCTGTGAGGATGACAGAAAAGTGAAATGCACACTGAAAAATACCGCGAGTACAAACACAAAAGGCCACAACATGACCAGCCGTGCATAAACGAGAAAAGGAACAAGTGCTCTTAAGTCTTCCATTATCCTGCAACCTCTGCAACCTACAAAAGCTCATTTTTACATCTCAAGGACCCTGAGTGTTTTCCTTTTAATGCATCCACTCACCACGTCCTTACCCCTTCCTCTCCTGTCCTCCCCTCTCTCTTACATTCAAATGCTTTTGATGTCTTCGCTGGGAGTCTGTGTGTGTCAGTGTGTGTGTCAGTGTGTGTGTGTGTGTGTGTGTGTGTTAGTTGCCCCTGTTATCTCCACAAGCTCTCCAGCTACTAATTGCTGCACTTCAAGCGAAGCTGCTGGGACAGCCCCCCCACCCCCTAGACTCTCACCCTGTTTTCACCCCGTACAGTCATGGTGGGAAAGAAGGGGAGAGACATATGTAATGTGAGAGAGGCAGTAATGAGTATCAATATGCAAAACAAACTCTTGAGCATCTTGTCTTCATTTCTCTGCAGACAGATTCCTGAGATGCTGTGCTTTTGCTATACAATATAATGTGTTTTATGCAATATTTCCATTTCAGCATGAAATAACTTTCAAAATGCACTTCGTCTATCATCTGGGTATCATATGTGCCATTAATCTCCTGAATGGTGTAAAGAAGGAAAGTGGTAATCACCTGGAGGATGTGCAGATCTTTACACTGAGTGAAAACTAAAGAGGGTAATCATCAAGACCAATCTCCACAATGTGGGCAAATTGATTACTTGCTCAGCTCGTGTAATTTCCTCACAAGCGGTTTGGCACATTAGTTCTTCTATTGATGGGGAAATGAATGAGAATTAGTTTCATTAAACCCAGATGTGTTCAGGTGGGACAACGATTGTTAAAGTATGCATTTTCACCAAGTAGCTTGCTGGCTCATGATTAGAGGCCGAAATAGAATTAGTTATTATTACCGTATCTATTTACCTGATTAAACGGACAGTAAGGAAATCCCATGTGCTCTCTTGTCAGCTTTCAGGAGCAGGCAGCCGGCGAGACGCTTTGGGCCAAGCGGCGCAGCTAGCTCACTCGGCTCAGGCCCCCACTGCCCGTTGCCATAGAAATAACAGGAAGGAGATACAGAAGCCGCCAAATGGAAAATGTCAATTACTGTAGATATGTAGATACAGGCAGGGAGAGAGGTGCATTCAGGTGGGGGGGCGGAGGGCTGGCTGACTAGACACTGAGGTGCCCATCTTCATTTAAACATCACTCATCAGGACAGGGCATGTGTCACACACACACACACACACACACACACACACACACACACACACACACACACACACACACACACACACACACACACACACACACACACACACACACACACACACACCTCTCTTCTCTCTCACACAGTGGTGATCAGGGCCTGGGTGTAAATGTGAGAGGTGTCAGAGAACTGGGGGGTTTCTGGGGGAAGCACTGTGGAGTGAACTCCTCCCTATAATCCACATATTGATCCCTCAACTCAGCCTGAGGCAAGATCAATACTGGCAATAAAACCAAACCAAGCAGGTTCAGCAGTGACAGACCCTCAGGCAAGATATATATGTATGTGTGTGTGCATGTGTGTGTTTGTTAGAAATGGTGTGGCGTGATAGTGTGTGTCTATATGTGTGTGTGTGTGTGTGTCCCAGCATAAATCAGTCATCTGGACAGCCCTTGATGGCTGTCATGGCTGCTTCCCTCTCGGGACCCTCTGAACATTCAACATGACAAAACAGTCATTGTGTGCTACATAAATGATCTGAAGCTCCAACCAGAGAGGAGCTGCTGTACAGCTACTCATGCACACACATGCTGTGTATATATACATGTGGATAAATGTGTGTATCTGTGTGTGTGTGTGTGTGTGTACACATGCTGATACACTGCCACCTGCAGGTGATTCGTTCATTCACCACTCACAACATCCACATTATCATTGTGATGTTTGGTCACAAATATGCTCCCAGTCCGGACATTTTATTTCCCACATTTACTTCTATGAAAATGTCCATGGACTGAGACAGGCAGGGGGAAGCAAACACACAGGGGTCACGTGCATTCACATGCAAATAAGATATAGATAAAGTCATGCATGCAACAATATAACAAAAACTAGTAAACACAGTATCCATTAGAGAGAGAGAGCGAGAGCAAGGGGGTGAGAGAATTCTCCTAACCCTGAATAAAAATATGAATTAACTACAAAATGACATCAGGGAGGATGTTTGTAATTTACTACACATCTCAGGGTTTGTTATTGTTACCACCCCCCATCTCCCCCCACCCCCAGTAATCATCATTACTTTTATTGTGGCTGTTAGCGTGGAGTCATTAGCATACTGTACGGCTGTGGGCAAGAGGAGACCTGAGGTGAATAACGCTGCTCACAATATTGTCATCATGGGCACAAACTATTGTTACTCAGGCAACACGATCACACAAGTTTGCATCTTTTAATATCGGCTGGAAATTACACAGTTTCAGCTTTAATCAAATTCATGAGGTGTGCGAGGGAGCATGGGCAGAGTGGGTTATAGTTATGGAAATCAGCTCATGAAAATCACATGTGATTAGATGTCTCCCAGAGCACAGTTAACACCATTAGCAGCAAATATTATGCATCAGTTGAATGTGGAAATCCTATTAAGTGAGTTTAGTCTGGGGAAAGACTTTTGCAATTAACACACAAAAAGACAAGGGAATGAGATCTAACCTGATGATGGGTTCCTGGTCGTCTGTGATCGTCAGCAGCAGCAGAGAGACAGAGGCAGGGAGGGAGAGGAGGGTGCACAAGAGGAAGAGTCAGAACGGAAAGATGGACAGTGAGACATATTTCGATGATGAGAAACAAATACAATCGAATGTGGACAAAACTAACTTGATATTTAGATGAATGTTCACACAAACTGAGCTGTGATATCAAAGAGCTGCAGAGCTGGGCAGACGACCCAAGCCTGTGATAACTTGACAAATCCCAGAGCTTGAGGTCTTAGGAGGATTGTGCTTCATTATGAGATAAAGAGCAGGAGCAGACAGAGGGGAAGAAAGAGAGGGGAGACGGGTTCGCTCTTTGTTCCTCAGTCTTTACTCGTTTCACTGCTATCGAGCTCAGGGAGCTTTATTTGATGACGTGACCTTTAAGTTGCAGGAACATGAATTGACGAGGAGCCCAGGTTTGTAACAGTATGCTGATCCGCGTCTCATCTCCTACTAGGATGCTCCCTTGTTACACACACACACACACACACACACACACACAGAGGCACAGATTGACTGAGGTAGGTGTGTGTGTGTGTGAAAGAGAGAGAGAGAGAAAGACTGAGAGAGAGAGAGAGAGAGAGAGAGAGAGAGAGAGAGAGAGAGAGAGAGAGAGACTGAGAGATAGACTGTGTTAAATGACAAAGGAATAAATATGCAGTGTTCTTACATGTATGTATCTAACCCACTGTAAACATGTGGTTTGCTGCTAAATTAAAACTAATCTCCAAGTTGCACAACAGGAGAAAACACACACACACAAAATCCCTTTCAACTATACTTTTAGGTCACGTTTAAGCTGACGTAAACTTCAACGTAATATTGAAATGAACAAATTCACGTTGTTACCAATTTAGCATGACCTGTTATATGTTGTTTCTTTATAGGAAACATTTTAAAACCAACAATCACTCTTTGGAAAGTGAAAGAGTGGTAAGAAGAATGAAGTCAAATAATAAATTGTTTACTCAAAATGAAACAAGGCACTCAGTAGAATAGAGATATTGTTGAAAAACTGTCTCACATAGTTAAAGACCCTTGCCTGACCCATATCCCATCCTTCCACCAAGTTTCATGGGGATCCTTCTCGTAATACTTGTGTAATCACGCTAAGTAACAAACAAACGCAGATGAAAACATAACCTGCTTGGTGGAAATCATACTTCCCAAAATGTTGACGACCCTCTAAATAAAGATCATTTAGACAGTAGTTGTACATGGGGCACTTTCCCCGTCCACTTCGTCAATCCTGCAGCCTCCACAGGGAATCCCTGGAGAGGTCCGATGTCAGACAGCAGCAGCCCAGACACCAACCCTGACATTTGAACCTGCAGCTGATCAATAGGGGAGACAAGCGAATGGTGCTGGGTTGGGAGGGATGATCACAACTGAGGATTTCCGAGGGAAATATGGAGTCTCTGTTGTCTTCACATCAACATTTGCTGTTAACTGACGAATATGTTTTGCTTTGAAAGATTGAAAGACTGTGGTGTTTTAGCCCAGAAGATAAATATACATGAACGGATCATAGTTTTTTTTTAGTGAGCTTTCATTTTCTTTACAGCAAAGTGTGAAAAAGCAGGGAGGGTGTTGAGAGGATGATGAACAAAGGGGGTTATTTATACACCTCGGATCAATGGCCATTACAATTTTTATTTTGTTGCAACCTGGGATAGTGTGTGTGTGTGTGTGTGTGTGTGTGTGTTTTAGAGCCAGAGCGAGAGAGAGAGAGAGGAAAGGCGGGAATATTTGGTCCAAACACACACACACACTCACATTATGCGCGTGTTAATTTCCAGCACTGTGCAGCCTTTCATTTTGGTGATGAATGGGAGGCTGGGGTCTTTCTATTAAATCAGCTCTCAGGTGATTGAGAGTTCCTCTGAGAGATTTAGATTGATGTCATCTTAAGGCAGGAGCAGACGTAGCTGCTGCTCAAGACACCGAGCTTTATATACAGTCTACGTGTATGTTAGCGTGCTAACGTGCTAAATCATGATGGTAAACCTGCTAAGCATAAGCATGTTAGCATGTTGGACGTTAGGATTTCGCTGTAGAGTCTTATGTCGATGCAAAGAACTGAACGTCTGTTGATTGTCTAAACTACTTCCAGAGGTCAGGTCTTATTTCTGCAGGGTGTAAGGAATTGCAGATGAGGTCCTCTTGTATCTGCCGCCATCAACAACTCCTACTTACTGAGCGTATGTTTGACCACTTAGCCTCCAATCAGTCCCACCACGATCCTCTGTGCTCTGCCTAACCCCTGATGCACAGAGGCCTGGGTGGGCAGCGGGTTAATTGCCATATTGTTTGGCACCGCGATGGAGACTGCATGCTAAACAGAGCAGTTTCCCCAAGAACCGCGTCCACCACAGGTTATTTCAAGGCTCTGTCTTGCAGGTAATGAAATATGTTTGATGGCGGTTTGCGATGGTTGGTGTAAACGTCACGCGTCGGATGTCAATTTCCCCCAGCGAGCTCAGAAATGTCTGGAAAACACCTGAGAGTCGCAGCCCTGCAACCTGATCCTGAGCGCTGAGGAAGTCGTGGTTCGGTAACACGTTTGCCTGCAGACGGAAAGTAATCAGTTATACTTCATCTCTCAGTCTTTCTCATTCTCTCCCTGATCAAACATGAACTCCACGGGGAGCGATAGACACACACTGAGCCCACCTGTTCTCCATACACAGCACAGTGTGTGTGTGTGTGCTTGGAAAGAGGCGGAAATCCACTCTTTGCCTTTGCAATCAAGAGAGAAACACACACTCCTCTCACAGTGATGGAGCACAACACTACACAACAGCACAAAAGAAATAGTCCGTCCACCAATTTAAAAGGATAAACTCCGCTGACATCTTGCTGGGACTGAATCTGTGTCCGGCTGAATCCAGACACAGACTGAAGTTGGAGAGAGGATTATAACCCAGCGGCCTTTTCTTCTCCCCGCAGCAGGGAAGCCAGGCGGTCGGCCGGCCAGTCGAGATGAGCTCTTCACCATTCCTATCTCGTAGCCGCAGCCCTCGCAGGCTCATCCATCTCTATTTCCCCTCTCCCTGTCGTCGCGTCTCCACCACCAGCTCAGCCTTAATCAATTTAATTACCCGGTGCAGAAAAGAACCAGGACCCGTCTACCTGTCTGCGAAACCTTCCAGAGCCTCTCCATGCCTTCGCTCTAAACAGCCTCCCCCCTGGGGTCGAGCTTCATTAACAGGAACCTGGTTATCTGATGGTTTGGAGTGAAAGAGACAATAGAAAATAGATGGGGAATATCAGCAGGATTTTTAAATAGGAGCTTTATTCATTGTTGTAATCGCAAATGAACAATCATAGGTTTCAGTTTTTTAAATATCTGCACATTTTTCTATCAGGAATTGATGACAAAATAGCCAATTCCACAATTTACAAAGAATATTTAACATTATATTGTGTGTTTTTTTGCGTGTGTTGCATTAGTTTTTTTATCATAATATCTTTACTAACCTTTCATTTAATTCACCATCAATACTTATACCAGCATATTTATTCTTCCAAAATAAAACATTACTATTTTACATGTTTGTGAGTCACTTAGTTGCAGATATACATGAATAAAGTCTGTTGTAAATAAGTGAATATAAAAGTTTCCAGCAATTTTTTCATCCAATCTTTGAAATTTATAATTGAACAATTACTTAAATTAAATATTAAACAGAACATTTGACAAATATTAAAATGCAGTCCTTGTTAAATATTCAGTAAGAAAATGACAATGATCTTGCAAGTTCTCTCCTACAACGTAGTGATTGCCACAAAGGACCCAAATCACATTCCTACCAGGTCTTTAATATAAAGTGTGGCCGAGCGAGGAGAGAAAATTAGTGTGTGATTTCTCTCTCTCTCTCTCTCTCTCTCTCTCTGTGACAATGGCGAGCTAATTAAAATCCTGGCATTTCATATTCATGACTAATTAGCTAAACGAGATGGCAGCTCCAAAGTGGGCTGCTCTTAATTAAGCTGAGAATTTGAGTTACACCTTGGTGCGCGGGCGTGTGCCTGTGTGTGCAGTGTGTGTGTGTGCCTGTATGTGCAGTGTGTGTGTGTGTGTGTGTGTGTGTGTGTGTGTGTGTGTGTGTGTGTGTGTGTGTGTGTGTGTGTGTGTGTGTGTGTGTGTGTGTGTGTGTGTGTGTGTGTGTGTGTGTGTGTGTCTATGTGCTCATCTTGTCGAGTGCTTCCAGAAGCTGTCCCCTCTCTCAGAGGAGGCAGAGGTTGTTTAATGCTGCCTGGTTATACTGTATATTATGTTGTTCTATAGGATCTGCAGCTCTATTTCATTCCTGGTTAATTATCAAGGTGTTTTCATCCAGTAAGTTTTTACACAACAGTTAAAATGACGTCATGGGACAAACTATGGGAAACTTTGTAGTTTGTAGTTACCAGTGTTAATCTACAGTTACATTTTCATTTGTTATAAAAAGAGGATAAACACTTATAACAAACAGCATCAATAGGTTAAACGCTTATACTAATGTCATTACAGTATCATAAAGTAAAGCAAGTGCACTCCCAATTCCAATTACAGTGAAGCCAGGATCTGTATTTGTAATCATTGATTTAAGATTTGAATACTCAACAGCTTACTGTTACTGACCTATTCACTTTTAAACCCTGATTCCTGTGACGTAAAGTTGTCAAGAGTGTAGAATAAAAGGACACACACGGTATCACCAAAGTGTGACAACAACAATTTGCCATTTCCCGGGAGTTACATAACTTCAGGGAGTTTCACTGGTTGCTTGGCAACAGCGCGACAAATTATAATTTTTCTCTCTTTGTTTCGAGCATTTTGAACAATCTCCTTTGGGCTGTGAGAGTCTGCAATCACATGGTTGATCGTTAAGCACACGCACACGCACTCGCACACACACACACACACGCACACGCACATGCACACACACACACACACACACAAAGCTTTTATTAACTTACACTTGGGTGCTAAGGTCTGACATCACTTAAGGTTTCTCAGACATGTGGACCCCACTGTAGGTAGTGACAGGTACAATCAAAGTGGCATCAAAGGTAATTTAAGAATTCACCAGGTGGTCACATTGTTTTGCATATTTGACACGACAGCTAAAGAAGGAAATTAAATGCTGTGTCGCTCAAGTCAGATATCAGAGCTTCTTAGGGTGCACAATGAAAACTTTGGTACGGATCCATCTTCTATGTTTAAAACAGTAACAATATAATTCCTCTACCAATACGTTTTCATCTGTTTATTTGTTTGTCTGGGAACAGATTACCTAGTTGGAAGAACTTTTTAAAGTTTAGTACGGATCTGTATCAAGGGGCAGATGCAGGATTTAAAAAAAATACTTTCTTTAACATTTTTTTTAACATTTCCATTGATTTTGCAAAACATAACTCTACTTGAAAATCTGTATCTAGTGGATTTAAATGTGGTGAGTTTAACTTAGTTACATATGATATTTTGAACTTTGCAAACAATAAAAGCAACACAGAAGACTTGGCTGCTCTCACACATGCAGCTTTCTTCCGCACTGGATGAATAAGAAAAAGAACCGAACATATGCATTGTGTTGTCTGGTGACCTTTGTCGTGCCCGATAAACACTAAAAACTTTTCAACACAATGCACGTGGGTGTTTGTGTTTTCAGAGGAAAGAAGCCTAAGCAACTATACAGCTTTTATTCACGGGCAATAGGAAGTACATCCATCCACAGAATACAAGATACCACAGCCTCTAACTTTTATTCTTTGTATCACAGTATCACTACATCGATTCCAACAAATCTTTAAAGCATAACGTAATGGATGAAACCTTCCAGGGGTCCTCTGTAATGAATGGAGCCTGAGCTGGGGAGCTGTAAACAGTCCAAAATGATAAAACCACATACTTCTTTAATAAAGCAGCTTCATTATAGAGACGGTGTTTCCCCCTCCTCCGGCTTTCATGGCATTAGCGTGGCTGCAAAAAAACCTTATTGAGGCGAGAGAAGACAAACAAGGTTGGCTGGTACCGTTGAGACAGTAACAGAGTAAAACACGTCCACGTAACCAGGCGTCTGGGCTGAATATACACAATCCACATACACAGATATGCAAGCGACAGCTCTGACTCGTAATACATAACTCTAATTTCATATACTCTGTAATATTGTTACAGCACAAACCTATGGACTGGTCGGGGCGTGAATGTTCGTGTACGTGCAGTGCCTCTGCATGTGTGTGTGTGTGTGTGAGTGAAAGGTATTATCCATCAAATGTTATTGGCTGCTGAGGCTGGTGGGCTCTAATCCACTTGTTTCTGCAGCATGTAGATTAGCAGTAGGTTAATGGATAGGCTGCCAACGAGACCCCCCACCCCCACCCCAGCGCTCGTACCCAGGTTCTTTTGGCTTCATTTCTGGATAGTGGCAGGAAGTGTGTCGTCCATCTTTATGTATATGTCTATGATGCGGACACACATAAACTCTGACAAATATAAAGCCTCTGTCATTTTGGGGGATCTAAACACATCACTGCTGAATTCAGTGATCAATCAATAACAACCAATCAACCTCTCACAGAGAAATGAAGCCAGCACAGAACAACTGCTTCTGTCGTCGGCTGTCGTGGGAAGAAACTGCTCAAACCTCACAGCCTCACATGGAAGCAAGAGAAAAGAAGTCCACGTCATACACCAGGACGAGACATCAGTGAAAGTATCAGAGTGGAGACGGGAACAGCATGGAGGAGTGAAGGCGGAGGATCAGCAGAGCAGCTCAGAGCGACTTTACCCAGGGTCTCTCTCCTCTAATGAAGAACACTCTCTCCCTCGGCCTCTCGCTGAGGGCTCAGAGACGCCCGGCTTTATTGGTTCATATCTGACTGAGTGAGTGAGGGACTGCTGCAGCCACAGGGGGTCTCTCTGTGTGTGTAGAGGATGGTCACTCAGCATTAACACAATAATAAACCCTCGCAATATCAAGTCTGTCATAAAAAACAGGGGAGGGAACAGAAAGTTGAGGGAGCAAAAGCCCGGAGGACACACGCGGCAATAAAGGAGTTCACTTTTATTCACATCTTCCAGCTCCAGGGAGGTGAAAGTGGTGGAGTTCACAGTTTGGGATTAAAGTATAATATCTCCTTTAATATCCCGAGTGACTTCCTGATGGGGGGATTTGTTTAATTAGGCGATTATTGGGGGTTTTGTGTAGGGGGAGGGGTTCATCACGCCAGTCAACTTGTCTGACTGACAACCAACGGGGGAAATCAAGGACACATGCGCACACCTACCTGTGCTGTGTTTGTCCTCGGTGTCTCTGATGGCAGTTCCATTACCTGGGTGACATAAAGACGGACACACAATCAGCCAGGACGTCGTGTTAAACTGACCTGGGCTGTTAGGGGGTCAACAAGTGGGAAATACATACTGTGCTGGATCCAATTACTCAGTCCACGTGATGTTTTTACACTTTCGCTGTCCTCTCCTGCACGTTTCTTTTATACGCCAATGTACCTTTTTTTTTCTTCCAATCATCAGCACCACAGTGGAGGAGGGGTTGTTCCAGTGTAGTGTGTGTGTGTGTGTGTGTGTGTGTGTGTGTGTGTGTTCATTCGAGCGTCCACGCCTCCCTCGTCCGCTTCAGCACCGAAACTGATGTGCAACCATGGGGAAAATTAATTTCTTATTACATGACCCGCCTCTCCAACCCGCTTCCTAACTTCCTCTACCTACCCGACAAAACACGCCCCTTTCTCCTCACTCCATTTACCAACCACCCCTCTGCCCAGGCTCCAATCCTTCCTGTCCTTAACCTCCGTTGCTATTCGCCTGCAGTCTCCCCTGGCTGCGTGCATCAACCTGGCTTAAAGGTCCTTTTCTCCACAGAGCCTGTTGGCTGTGTGCGACCACTCTCTGGTAGATATTGCAGGAGACTCAGGAAAAGTCAAAAACGCCAATCTGGGAAACAGGTCCTTTCAACGAGAGCTCATTTAGGATTCCCCCCCCGGGCACATGCATGGTGATTGGATCTTTTTGGGTGTGCGTGGAGTCCTGCACACAGATGACACATACATAAAAACACTAATAAAACACAATCCATTGTGCCCTTTATATTCAAATACTTTATATTTACATCAGGAGCGGGTCCTCTCTATGGAGGCCGCCATGTTTTTTGTTACAGCCCAGACTGGACGAACTAAACACCTTCTGAGTTTTTATGACAACTGAAGGCTTCCACAGGTTCTTTCATGTTTAGAAGTTGAGGTTGAGGTGAGGGGTGTTCAGCTGCAACATGCAACTTCTCCACTAGATGTCACTAAATTCTACACACTGAACCTTTAAGACATCGGCAATCGGACAATAAGATCACACCCATCAGCGCTCATTGACTTGTGGGTAACTAAACTATTCATGTGAACTACAAATGAGCGTGTGGAGGTGTTGCGAATGCTGAGGCAAAGATGATGATGTCGGCAGGTGCAACACACAGGTCGGCTTTAGGCCCGGTTGAACTGCGTCAGCCGACGACCCTCCCATGACAACCAGCTGCTAAGGGTCACCGAGCTGATCTCCAAGACAACGGCGAGGATGTCACCACTCCAGGTTGCTCCACAAACCAGCACATTTCGATTCAAGGAAAATCTTAAAAAAATCTCTGTTCCGTTCTCGTCCGTCCAGTTTAGTGAATTGACCGTGACACTAAAATCTTAAATGAGTTGCAGAAACTCCTCATGATACAAACGCCTCAGATGAAAGGGTCCACTAGGTCGAGCGCGGCAGAAGAGACAAAGACCACAACCAGAAAAAGACGCTCACAGATTCTAGGCAGGCAAGCGTTCATTCAACGTACAAGCATGTTACAAGCACACACGTACAGAACACACGGTCCACACGCTCGCTCACGTTCGTTTCCCTAAGAGCAGAATTATCGCTGACATACATCTGTGACTAGTTTAATTACTCACAGTAATTATCCAGAGGCAGGAGCTCCTCTCAGTCTCACCTCTCTCCTTCTCTGTCTGGATCTTCCTCTGCTCGTCTCAAGAGAGTCGTACACGGAGCACTCCTACATTCTTATTCTACCACGAGTGATTTCAAACAGCTTGAGGAGTGTATTCCTGTGACCTTTTAAACCTTGAATTTAACATTTTTAATCTCTCCAAACCCCCAAAAGACGCAATTTCGTTGTTTTTCATACATCCTCACCCACACACTGTTTTGGGGGAATGTTGTCTTTTGAAAACCGCAGCTCACATCAGTGTGAGCAAACCCCCCCTCCGTCTCCTAATTGAATTTGCAGCTGACTTTTAATTAACAGCGGATCCGATTTGCATAAAGTCGGATCATTTGCATGTGGCTGGCAGCCCCTCCCCCTCCCCTCCCATGTCTGAGAGCCTGGCACAGAGACAAGTGCGTGGCTGCAAACTGACAGAGGAATGAGGAAGGAAGGAGGGAGGAGAGAATGGAGGAGGAGAAGGTGAGGTGTCCGCCAACAAAGGAGAGGAGGAACAGCAGATGTGGGTGGGGGAGACAAATGGGGTGCAAACAGCTCATGCCGAGAGATGGGGGAGTAGAAAAGGTAGAAACGTACACACAGAAACAATCGAGCGCACGATACCATCACCAGAACGCACACACACCAACGCACAAGGCATCACACAAAGAGAGTCACTTACTAAATAAAGTGAAAAACAACACAATGCATAGTTTTTACTCATCTTACAACCAGGTGTTAATTGGAGGCACACGACGGCCTCGATAACGAGACGTAGCTACAAGGTGAAATGCATTCATCAACCAACACCTACAGGGATTCACGTGCACGTACAATAGTGTCAAATAGTTTACATTTTAGAAACCTGAAAAAAAAAAAACACATCTAGATAAATGTGACGATGAGGCTGGAACCACCTCTTGCATATTCATGCAGCAACACATGAACTCGGATGAGCATCCGTCAGAATGCTTCCTGTTGAGAGGGCTCGTTCTGCCCCGATAGGTCCCATCCATCACTTAGTGCCAGGTCTGACCAATGAGCATGCCCGTACCTATTAATCCCACATCCCATAATGCCTCATTTGTCTGACCTCTACAAGCAAAACTTGTTAAGGTGTGTATGCGCGAGTTTGAATTCTCGCAGGCGGATCGACACAGACTAAAATTCCACACGGCCTGTAAACAAACACTGTGCCGACCCAACACAGGTCCTTTCTCTGGCTTTGTTGCTCGACTTCATCAGTATCCAGAAAGAGCACAAGTCATTAATGAGTGTCATAAAGGCGGGCGGAGGAGCGGCGGAGCTCTGGGTGGCTGCCAACGGGACGGCGGCTGGGCGGGGTGCGGGGAGGGGACGAGCAACGGACAGACAGAGCAGAGATGCAGCTGCTTTCTCTCTCGGTCGTTTCCTGGAGGAGATGGAGGGAGCTGCGGAGGAAGGGTAAGAGAATGTGGGGGGTCTCAACTCTCCTGAGTAAAGGGTTTGCTCCAGGGTCAGGGCCATGGGTGACACATCTGAATCCTGGGGCGTGGGAGACGCCATTTTGAGGAGGCAGCGAGACGCCATTTTGAAGTGCTCTGCATGATGATAATGGGAAATTATTAAAAAAAATAATAGGAAGAAGTGGCAAATTATGCAAATCTCTAAATTCAAAAGGTTGATGATGACTCATCAGGCCACATGACTGAGGATTTTTACCCCAGATCATCAGCCAACAGACAATTAGCATTTGTTTCTTTCTTTTTGTTCATGTTGCTTTACTTATTTATTTAACACAACAAAATCACAAACAAATATGTGACATTTATCTGAAAACTAAAAAAGGCACTCGTACCTCCGCCAATGCTGATTAACCACTTCATCACCATATCGTATTGGGATCAGATTGATGCCGACAGAAATTGTCCAGATCCACACAAAATGTCACCTTTTTCCCCAAGAATGCCAAATCAAAAAGGCACGTCAAAGAAAATTCCTGGATCCAGCCCTTGACCGGAATCAATATTTAATTGAAGTAATATTTATTACAAGTTTCATAGTAATCTGTCTAGTATTTTTTTTGCACAATCTAACTAACATCAAACTAATTTCTGCATACAAAATATGAACCCCTTTAACTTCATACTTATGTAAGATCGGCCTTTTGATAAATGTGAAATTCAGACATGAAATAAAACTGCAGCCGCTTTCCCTTGACACCAGTTGGTTTGCTTTACATTCTGCTGATTCGGCACCGAGGCCTTGACTGGAGCTCCGGACTCGTCTCCTCCAATCTCACTCACTGAGGACGAAAACAGGCACTCAGGCATTCAGGTAATTAGTGCTAATCAGCCATCCACTGACCGTGCAGGCAGCCATATTGATTTCAGAAGGTAATCAAGGGAAAGCTTAATGGCACGACACTTAACGAGCTCCACCATGTGAATTACACCTGCGATTTTAATGTGATGGGATCCAGTGTAGTAGAAAAAGATCTAAAATATTATTCTGAGCATATGAACGGTGGTTTGTTCATCTTTACCTGCTCTGCAGATTGTGCAACGTGTTCAATGTGGAAAAAAAATACATATAAAGTAGCTTTAAAAGAAAAACGATCAGAATTACGGGAAACTGAAGAAAAATCTAAGAAAGTAAATATTTACAACTTTAATCTTTATTTCTTTAAAATAAGATAAAAGGACAATTTTTGTTAATAATACAAGTAAAAAAATGTATCAGAACACAGAAGAATATACAGGACAAAGCATGACAGTGACAGCTTAGAGAATTACATATGCTTCAAACAGACAAAGATCCTTGGTATATTATGGAAAACAGAAGAAGTGGGTCGGTTTCCCGCTGCATAAACGAGGGAGAAGGACTGAAAAGTGTCGACTGTAAAAGACGTTAACTTGGCACCAACAAACCTGCTCTCTTTCCAGTTTCAGCCAACATGCGAGCAAACACCCTCCAATAAATAAGGCACTAGGATGGGCCCAAATGCAGGAAAGGTATGAGTCTGTGTGTTTGTTTACGTGAAGTATCTGAATAAGTGGACCACAACTCATGGCATATGTTCACATTTCATCTCGTGCATAAATACTTATTCATCTTAAATCACTCTTAAGATATTTCCATTAATAAACAAAGACAAGTATCACCGGGAATTTTAAAAGACGTCCAGGACCTGACATCCATATTTAACATGGACACACGCGTATAACAAAAACAGATAAAGCAAAACATCTTGTGACAAAAAAAAAAGAAAAGAAAATCAAACATATGATGTACTATTGGGTGAGAAAGGTGAATGAGAGAGAGTGTGTGTGTGTGTGTGTGTGTGTGTGTGTGTGTGTGTGTGTGTGTGTGTGTCACACATGTCGGCAAAGTGCTGCACAGCCACTGGCCAACATGTCAATGACACACGATGTAGAGATCAAGTGCAACAATGAAAGTCAGAACGTCCCACACATGTTTATAGAGGCGTGTGAAGAAACGACAGAAAACTTCTGTTACGGCATCAATTCTTACAAACGCTGCTAAAAACAATCAAACCTGAAAACTGGGTGAAAGTGGACAAGGTTAACGTGTTACTGATTAAGGCGATGCCGTCTGAGACATTTTGCATCGTGTCAGTCCGTCCGGTTTGGCAGAGCCTGAAACTTTGGCACCACAAGTAAAAACCACCGAGGATAACTGAAATCTGGAAGCAGGTTTAAAAAAAAAAAGAAAAGACAATCAAGCTGCAGCGCATCATGAAGAATCAAACTTCTCTTCACTCTCTGTCAGCAATCGTGAACGGGTAGTGTTTGCTAGAGAGGCAATAAACTGACGTGAACTGTCCATTAAGCCGCCAAAAACGTTGAAAATGAAGTCCCTCTGGCGAGCTTTTAAGTTTCTGTCCCACCGGTGAGAATGGGGGGCTGGCGTGGAGAGGGGGGGGGGCTGTCGATGAAGGTAAAAGTCTCATAGCAGGTGAGTTGCACACAGCTGAGGTCAACAGCGGCACGGCAGCTGGCGTCTACATCTCATGGGCGGCGTGATGATGCTCTGGGATACCGTTGGCGTGAGCCGCCACGGAGTTGTTCTCATTGAGGCGCCTCACGCGGTACATTTCATAGTGGATGCTGCTGGTGATGTCCTTAATGTTCTGCATATGGGTCCTGAAAAACACACAGACACACGAGGAACCAGTAGATGAGACAGGGAAATCTCAGCTTTTTACAAGATGTAAAAAAAGCCTTTCACTTAAAAAATGTGTTTCCTCATTGTTACGTCACTTTAATATTTGAGCTTCAGTTCGCACAACGATGTTTATAACTTTTTAGAGCATTAATGACTGATATGGATTATTTGGGGCCGATGCCTATACTGATAATAGAGATAATGATTTATCTGATATTGAAATAAATGTCATCGAGGCTTGATATTTTACAGTTTAACCATAAACTTTATCATAAGTAACTATGAATAAAAAGACAACACTGACACAAAAGGCAGCTTTCAAAACACAAAGTTCACTCACCTGATGAGGAGATCCCTTAAATAGGCAAACTCACAGTGGGCTATGTTCTCAACTGAGAGAGAGAGAGAGAGAGACAGAGACAGAGAGAGACAGAGAGAGACAGAGAGGTTATGAGTTATTAAATATTCATAATCGAGTTAAACAAACAACACAAGGCTCAACTGGTTTAAAAAGGGATCAAAACAACACAGTATGACAGCTGGTAATTTGAGTTTCCTGAACAGTCCACTAGGTGGAGTCAGTGAGTTGTCCCTTTATTCCTCTGTTGATAACTTCATCTACTCTGAGTCGTTCAGCAGAGATTAGACCAAACAACTCAGATATTCCTGCGGGACATGTGTTTGTGTGTCTGCACACTGCAGGAAATGAAACCTCCTTTATGAGACACTT
Source organism: Hippoglossus stenolepis (assembly GCF_022539355.2). Classification (NCBI taxonomy): domain Eukaryota; kingdom Metazoa; phylum Chordata; class Actinopteri; order Pleuronectiformes; family Pleuronectidae; genus Hippoglossus; species Hippoglossus stenolepis. Next base: position 7,296,255 of record NC_061498.1, read on the forward strand.
GATAGAGGGGTGGGGCCGTCTGTCTGGAGTGGATAACATAATTGAATATTGAATGACGACTCCTGCAGTAAAAACGGATGTTAAAGCACAGCACTGGCCAAATGATGAACTGAGTAAATGGTTAAAGAATAAAAAAAGTAAAGCACACAAACAACTATTTATTTCCTATTGTTTTTTAACTAGACAGAGCAGAATAAAGTTTCCTCTCTACAACATATTTCACTTCTGATGTGAGCATCTTCCATCTCTTTGTGTGGATCGGGGGGGAAGCAAACAAACAAATCCGGCCTCTTCAGACAGACTGGGTCTGCTGGAGGCCTGAAGCAGCCACATGGCTCACACCAGTCTGGACCCTGAATGAAGCATTGTTTTATTGACTGACGAGCTCAGTGACTTCTTTATCCATCTTGTGTCTTCTTAACGAAACCACTTCCAGCTTAGTGATGTGCATACTGACACACTCTGCCCTCAAAAAGTCTCAGAATAGATTTCAGTGGAAGAATAAAAAGAATCGGAGGAGAGATGCGTACCCGACGTGTCCCAATCCTACTTTTTACCTCCGCCAAGGAGGTTATGTTTTCATCTGGGTTTGTTTGTTAGCAGGATTACGCAAAAACTTCTCAACAGATTTTCACGGAATTTTGCGGACTGGTGGGACAAGACCCAGAAGAACCAATAAAATTTGTCCAGGATTTTTTTTAACTTTCTTTACCAATGCAAGGATAGAGCATTTTTCAACAAATTCATGACTCTAGATGAAAATAATCAGGCATGTTTAGAAGACTGATATTTATAAGTGTGTGCAATTTGGTGTAGATCCCAAAAATAATGGTTTCCCAAGAGAACCGCTGGGCCTTGGCTGAGGTATGCAGTGCAGTGTTAGTTTATACTGCCATTTCATCAAGACATAACTGATATCATATGACGACAAATGATTGGTTAATGTAAATAAGATGTAGATTTTGTCTCTGATTTTATTGTTTGTAAAAGTTAATGCTTTACTACACCTTGACGCCATTATTTGGTGAAAGGGTAAAAAACTGGGTAAACAGGCAGTGAAAGAAGAGGAAAGAAGGGGAGTGAGTAGCGAGTTGTACCTTCAATGGTTCCCCACTTGGTCTTCCTCCCCAGCAGCCTCCTGCCATTGACCTGGTACTCCTGGTCACTGCCCACCACAGCAAATGGGATCATCTCCTGCTCCAAGGTTAAAAGGTAAACAGACAACTGAGTGAGATATCATTCACGTTAAGTATATCAACAGTGGCAGTTGATGGATTTAGGTTGACGGGGATGTCTGAGCATCAATAAGGGGGACTGACTAAAGGGATATCCTCACCCTGATCTTCTCGTTAATCATTCTGTCCTCTGCATCCTCGTCAAATTCCTTCTGAGGGTACACGTCAATCCCGTTGGCTCGTAGCTCTTCCCTGATCTGGTGAGTGATCAGAGAACAAACCTTTAACCAACAACAGTTCAGAAAGGACTCAGATGAAGGCATTTAATTGAAAGAATAATGAGGCAGACGTGATTATAGTCTTTAGAGAATTCAAACGAATGTACCTAAAACTGGCTGATGCACAGATTGAGGCGGTATTAACACTAATCTTCTGACTAATCCAGTCCAAAAGTTTGGGCTTAGTCATTAATCGCTGTCTGTACACAAACAAAACAGAAAGCCTAACATAATGGGTGCCTCTGCATAAACCTGTGCTCTCACACACACACACACACACACACACACACACACACACACACACACACACACACACACACACACACACACACACACACACACACACACACACACACACACACACACACACACACACACACACACACACACACACACACACGGGAGCTACCTCACAACTAATGAGACAAAGGGAAATCGTGAATACGATGCCAATAAAAACATACAAATGAAAGGCTGCAGCTTTATTAACTGTGTAGAGGAAGAGCAGAAAGGAAAGGACAAGAGTGGAAGAGAGAGAGATTCTCTTGCTGTAACGTTTCCATGTTTTCCAACTGTCCAACCACAAACATGACAAATCCAAACTTGGAGTTCGAGAATAAAAAAGGGGATTTTTCTGGATTATATATGAAAACTGAGATTAAAATACAGAAATCTATTGAAATAAAGGAAAAACAAAAGACAGACAGATGTTACCTTCTTTTTGAAGAAGTCCCTCTCCTCCAGGGTGAGTGTATCTGCCTTGGCAATGACTGGGACAATGTTGACCACTTTACTGAGACGTCTCATGAATTCTACATCCAGAGGCCGCAGACTTGAGAGAAAGAGGGAAAGCAAACTTTAGATGTAGAGACATGAATATGAAATTGTGACACAAAACGCTTCCACCAGAGGGCAGATGTTCCTAACATCTCCCAGATGGAACTGTCACATACAGTATTTATAGTTCCAACTTTTCACCTTCAATTCATGACCCAATTACACTGTACACTGTTCTTGATCAGCTCCATGACGGGACTAAAAAAACATGTGGTGGTTTGAGGAGCACAGGACTTTTTCCACAGTTTGACAAAAGCATGGGCCTGTAGCTGGAGCAGCTGAATAACATACAGTTCGACAAAGATAGGTCATTGTCAACAAGGAGCGCCTTGTGCACTCATGCAGGAGCCATTCAAAAAGGACAAAAGTGCAACAATTGATTGCACACACCAGACACCCACATAGACTCTGTGTCTCTCTTGTCCTTCCTGCCTCTGTCCCATTAGGCTTTTTAAGGCAAACCCTGAGCAGCTGCTGGCCAGGCCATGTGACATCTGCAGTGTTGGATCAACATGAAACGTGGCTGATGGGGCACAGAGACAGGGGGCCATTTCACACCAGCCCCCTGCCAGAGCAAAGACAGACCATGACACAAAAATTAAATAGAGGCGCAGCACTTGAATGGTGATCAACTTTGCGTCTGTGTGTGTGTCCGAACGAGACTGAAAATCCACAGCTGCTTTCAACATTTTCCCAAGACCTGCCGCTGCACTCCCCTAAAGTTACACAAATGCAAAAGCTATAAAATGCTCAGTGAACCTATGAAACTAAGCACCCTCCCCCTAATTTCTCCTGCTAGTATTCCCCAGCCAACCCCCAGCTCAGAACAGTGCAGGCCTGAACAAGCAGAGAGAGAGGACAGTTTATTCAGTTCAATCAAACACAGATGTGTGTGTCTGTAAGAGATCCAGGGAAAGAAACTTGGGACTCGGTGCTGCTTCAGGGCCTGGCGAGAGTGGCCTGTGTGTGTGTGTGTGTGTTGTGGTGCACTGGTGTGGAAATGTTCGGGGACATGCATGTGTTCAATATGAGGGATAACAAAGTTTTTCCAAGTTGCTTCACATTGGAAAGCTTCAGAATAAACAGGAAATCTGTATCATTGTAAATGACCTTTTAGCACATGAACAACACACAGTAACAACAGAAGTTTCTGGTTCATGCAATTCTATTGAATTAGCACCAAATTGACCACACTGATAAATATCAGTTCCCTAAACATGCCTGACTTTTTCCATCAAGATCCATGAATTAGTCAACTAAAATGTTGAAAATCTTGCCACCTATTTTAATGTCCTAATGTTAAAGTTAATAAAGAAAGTTCCTGGATTAACCCCCAGATCTGGATCCGCACCAAAATATAAAGGGTTCTTCCTTGGGTCACGCCCCACCCCTAATCAAAGTTTAATTGAAATGGGCTCAGACAGGGGTAAGAACATAACTTACTTGGTGGAGGTAATAAGGTCATTTCAACCGTCGTTACTTAATGACAGTCAAGTTTTGCAAAATACACTTTCTCTCTCTCTCACTTTCCTGTTGAGCATCAGCCATCACCAACACGTCTGAAAGCACAACACGAATCTACAGCCAGCAGCTAACTAACATACATTAGCACAAACACTGGACTGACTCTCCTGTTTCTGTTTCCTAATCATGATCCTAAATCCTCTCATCTACAATAACTTTCAGCAAGAAAGTGAAGAAGTTCATTTCTCAAAATGTTGAACCCCCTTGTAAAGTGTCTGACATCTTATTTCTATATCTTTTAAAGGTGTTGTTGTGTTAAGGGGCATACTAATAAGGTAGCATTAATATTCAGGCTGTCTTATCTGTGTGTTTTCCTTTTTGCACCATATTTAACCATGTGTGCTTGTGTCCTTACCAGTGTCCGGTCGGGGGGATGAAGTATATGCAGCAGTGAACTCTGGAGTCTGGGATCCTTTTCTTCCTGTTGATGTTGATCTCCTCCTGCAGGTATGCCTCATACTGGTCGTTAATGAACTTCATGATAGGCTGCCAGCTGGAGCACAGCAGGTATGGATGGAGGGAGGTAGAGGAAGAGAATGAGAGATAAAAGGAGGAAAAATGAGGAAGCAACATTGAGGTAGAAAGATGGGAGGAAAGAGGAGCTCACAGAATGAGACAGACAGAGGTAGGAGGAAGGATACAAGGATTTAAAACAACAGAAGAGGAAAAGGAAAAGTAAGATGACAGGAAGAGAAAGGGGAAAGGGTGGGACATGTGGTGAGACACATTTCAACTCACAGGGTTCATACAGTTAATGCAGTGATGACAGAGTAGTTAGGTACCAGTTCTCATTGTTGATCTGGTCGCCGAAGCCTGGAGTGTCAATGACCGTCAACTTCATTCTCACTCCCTTCTCCTCAATGTCTGCACTCAAACAAAAACACAAGGTCAGGGAGTAGTAGAACACTGTACACCTATGCTTACATGAACACCCTGTATACTACAACTACTGATCCTGGTTTCAGAGATAATGAGTAATGGATAATTCTATAACTGCACTAATTGTAACCTGAAATGCATCCAGAAACTTATCTTGATAGATTTGTTGAAAATTAATGCGACAGTGGGAAAACGCTGCCAGCTTTAAAACTGTTGATTTTGTAAGGTTAAGAATACATTCCAACATAGTTTGAGCCTAACTAGCGAGCTGTAATTTAAGACAATTGGATTTAAATAAAAAAGTAAATACAGAAGAGAAGGGAAGAAAAACAAAGTGAGAGATTGGTATATTTTTGTTGACAGACGTTCAGACAATCAGAAAAACAGACAAAAATAAAAACAGAGAGAAGAAATGAGGGGTTGAGGAGGGACGTACCGTGACTGATGGACTTAATTTCGATTGTTTTGGGGATCTTCTCCTGGGCAGTAGCCAGCACCGACTTACGGCTGACTTTAGACTTGAACAGCGTGTTCATCAGAGTAGACTTTCCCAGGCCACTCTGTCCTGTAAACAAAAAACAACAACAACACAGACACGAGAGACAGTGAGACACACAGAAAAAGATGATGCTTGTACTGCAGGTACATCAAAGTGCAGAGAAATATACAAAATAAAACAATGACAAGCTTACACAAATAAAACCAAACCAGGATAAAAACATGAAAATGAACAGACGTTCCTGAAGTAATATTACAAATCTGATCAAATTATTTTTTATTGGGCCATTTTCAGATACTTTTCAACCAGATGATCACTGGATAAGATTATATAGAGATATAGATAATAATGGAAACTTTATGGTAGAAGCAGTCTGTGTAAATATCTGTATGAATGCAACCATCTCCTCCCACTGCCACCACCACAGGTTAATGAGGAGGAGATTGCAGAGGCCCACTGGGCAGCGACTGCACAGTTCATCTTCAGGTTGTGTCAACATCAAGAAATTAATACTGGAGAAGCACATTCAAACACAGTCAAAGTTACAGGCAGTCAGCAGCGCGCTTACATGCAAACACTGCTCTACTCTGCAAATACTGAGAGACAACAGCTGCACATTTTATTGGACGAAAATCATTCACTTCAGTTTGAGGTTAAGAAGCGATCATCACTTCATGCCAAATGTTATGTACTGTAAAGCTTCTGCCCTGTAAAGCTTCTGCCCTCTCTGTCAGCGGCATTTCTCAGAGTGTCTCGGTCCAACATTCTTTCACTAACAACCATCACAACAGATGTGGCACCAAAATCCCATACTTGCTGCCTGTATGTGGCCATTGTCGAGTAGATTTTGTTGAAAACTAACTGACAAATATAAATTAATAGAAAATACAAAACTATATTGAAGATGAATAAGAAAAAACTAAATGAAAAGATTCAACCAAATTAGAGGTTTCTTGCTACAATCAAGTTCTTCCAAGGTTCAAGTTATCTTTTTTCATCCCTGTGGGGCAATTAGTTAAACAGCTGGCACTGACCACATACGAAACTCCACCTAATAACAATAAATGCTTCAACAAATACAACAACTTCACTAAAAGTCTGATGGCAGCAGGTAGAAATGACTTGCACTTGGACCAAATTTATCTACAGCCAGATGGAAGAAACTCAATATACAGTGGGTGGTGAGAATAATCCAGGATTGTTTGGGTCATCTTTAAAATCTTGAGCTTGTACAGGTGATGAAGGGTCTTAACACTTTCATATTAACCTGCAGCCAATTCTTTACTTTATAGATTTGATAAAGCAAGGATAAAACATTTTCATAAAAGTACTGTCAAGGTTAAAACTTCAGAGCTTACAATAAAAAGTGCCAGACTGCATTTTCCCTCTTCCGTCTTTAACACCTAATTCTTTTGAATAAAACATGACAAATGGACCTTACCTGCTCTGTAGGCTTCACCGTTTAGGATCATGCCACTACAATTTACTAATACAAATCCAATATGTAAAACACTCAACTCTTGAAAATATCTTTGTAAAACAACAACAACAACTTGCACTGTTCTCAGTTTTTAAGTTGTTGAAAATAATTTCAACTGAATAGAAAATTGGCTCCACAACCCTGAGGCTGTTTCTTAAACAAACTTTTTTTATTTGAGGATGAAACGCAGACCCACAGGCATAACGTCACCAAGTGGAGACATAAGGGAGGTGTTGGTTTTATAGTGGCCTGTCAACTACGGAGGCGTGAGTGTGTCTGTGTGTAATTAGCTCCTGTTTAAAAGGTGTCTGATCACAGTGATGAGGGCTCAACCACAAAGAGTTTAATTACTGTGTTTGGCCGCTTATTAAAACGGGTTTGAGGCTTCAGTTTTCTCACAAAACTTGATTAGAGAGAAACCAGCACATATACCTGAATGACAGTCGGCCTTGAGGTCTTTTCGAGACTAACACATTTAAAATGTCGGCTGCACTTGATGACAAGGCTCAGAGAATGAGGACATGAAATTCGTCTTTATAATAAAAAATAAAAATAAAAGTTAAGAACAAGTTGTTAATTCACGACTTGAGCAATCCTAAATATTTTGGAGCTGTAACCATCCAGCAACAAGGGGCCAACTCCAGCCCCAAGGACAGAGTTTCAGTCAAGAGCAATGACAGGAATATTTCTAACACCCAACATGCATGTCTTTGGGTTTGTGTGAGGGCTGAGCATAAGACATTTAAACTCTGTGCGTTTAATTTAAACGTAACGCATATATGCAGCAGGTCAGTAATCAGATTTCTAAACCCTTTTGAAAACATGTCACACTCATTTTAACTATACTAATGAATTGATAGGAAAAAAGATGATGCTACTTAATGTTTTCTGGTGTGTTTCAGAGCAGACAGACAGACAAAGGTCTTTGTGTTCCTCGTAAATTAAAACGACTTACCCACAACCATAATGTTGAGCTCAAAACCCTGCTTCATGGCCTTCCTCCTCATCTGTTCCAGAATGGCGTCGATCCCAACGTAACTGAAGTCCACCACAGGGCCACCGACCTTCTCCCCGTACAGGCCGCCCATCGGTGGGGACACCACAGCATCGGGCATCACCGCCTCAGACATGGTCATGCCACTGTAGCTGGATATCACCTCTGGCCCTGGTTTGACAGAGGAAGAGGAGAAAATGGAGGTTTAGAGGGATGTGGCTGAGGAATAGTCATTTTCAGACATGACATGATATGGTCCGGAATCTGCTTTTTACATATGAAGAATGCAACAAGAGACTGTGCCGGTCGGACACGTTCACAACAACAGAAAAATGTCCGAGCGAGGGGTGGCGCCTGAGGAGATGACGTATAAATGCCGCTGTGGAAATCACATGTTTTTGTGACAGCACACAGACATCACCAAAAGCTCTCGAATCTCATTGTCTTAGTTGACATCTTTGTCGATGTGTTTGGCACCTTTTTTTCATCTTGAGATAACTGTATTCTTGTTTTAGTTTTGCATCTGTCACGTGTCGCCAATGCGTCAACTTACTCTCTGTGAATTCGATTAGCGAGGGTGAGAATGTGAAAAACAAGGACTGTGGGCGAGAGAGGAGCAGAGCTGAGAGCTATATCGAAAACACTCACAGTTCCTAAGACGTCATTTCTTTAACAGGGAACAAATTATTGCAAAACTGCTAAAAAAAAACGTATCAATTACATAACAATCACAACCCGCATAATAAAAACCTTGGGAAATCCCTGCTTTTCAATCATTTGGATGTACCTGCTGGAGAACTGGCACCAAAGTGGCAGATAAATATGTCTGGTTGTTTGTCTGCTTTATAATCACCACACACGGCATGTAAAAATCACCCCCTGACTTTTAAACACAGGAGACGGCTGGTCTCATGCCAACGCAGACTCTTGACTCAACAGAAAACTCAAATTCAAAATACACTCTGTAGTATTAAAGTATTTTTCACTTGGCAGGAGGTTATCCCTACAGTTTGTTTTGCTAATGATTAGCTCAATGTCCTCCTGTGGAATTCCCACGGATGTGTGTCCAATCATAAGCTAAATATTCAACTTTTAATATGGTCGCTGTTGATTTACTATGTTCACTGTTACAGTGTGTTAAGGGAGTGCAGGTGAAGAATTTACACTGTTTATGTCTACGTCTCTATGTCCAGTGGATGAAGTAGAGTATACCCCTCAGAGGGCCCCACTTTCCCTCGCTCGCACAGAGCAGTGTTACTGTCTTGTTAATGTCAAGGGTGGAAAACAGAGCCAGAGACGGCTGAGGCTGAAACCTGATCCACTCGCACACACACACACGCACATGCACACGCTCATACATTCACAGTGGTCGCCATGGCCTCGCACCCACTCAGCCTTTCCTCTTTTCGATCACATAGCCGACCCGTAGGTACAAAAAGCTTGGGCAAACATGAACACACACATAACCAGCAGCTTGGACCGACTGCCAAGTGTTTAATAGCTATTGGATTCCAGCTCAGGCACAAATCTCCCTCCACAACACTTGGCCTGTCACACAGAGAAGAAGTCCAAGCAACTAGATAGTTCACTTGTATCACCCGGGGAATTAAATCATCGAGGGGAAAGGCACCACTGCTGGTAGGAGCTCCTCACACGTCAAACTGACACAGCAGTGATTAATGGGAGAAAATCAGTTTAGAATAACACGGCTGTGGAAACTCAATATTTAGCATGGAGTGTTACTTTTATAATAATGAGCTCCATTGTGTATGTATGTGTGTCAGAGACCCACCTATGGAAGCAGCTCTCCTGGTCTCCCTCCTTCACCACTTCCCCATCCTGTTCCAACAGTTAGTCAGCAAACTGGTGCAAATCACTGCCCTCCACCTCTCCTCTGCACCTCCCACATTCCCATACCTCTGCTTGTGTCAGCCTCACCCTTTCCTCCCTCCACATACTGATTCTCTCCCATCACCAGCCCCCTCTTCCCTTAGTCTTCCATTGTCTCTCCCATGCGACTTTCTTTGTAATCACTCCTTTATCTTCTTCCTCCTCTCTACTGCTCCTCTGACGTTTATCTTGAAGGTTACATTGGTTTCATCCTTTTTCCAAATTCCCTCCTCCTTTGTCTCACCTCACAAAACCCTTGTTCCTTTATCCTCTGCTTGCCACTGTGCATGTCAGCTGTTCTCGCTCTGCTTGACCTTCTCTTCTGTGACAGTTATGTGCAATAAACAGATGTTGACCAGAGGCTAGCACACCTCGACAGGCAAGGCTGCAACAACGGTGCTTCACTTTCTGGACTGAGCGTTTATGTCCATCTTTATATAGTTTTTCTGACAGCATTATGTGTACAAACAATTTTAATATCTGCAGTTGATTTCAGGTCTTGTCCTGAAATAGGTGCCTTATTTCCTTCTTTGAAAACAATGCTGCCCTCATCTATTGTATTATAGTAAACACACACTAAGCTCCTTGTGTGGGTGGAAAAATACAAAAGTCACCATAAGACAGGATGAATGGTTCACAGACAAATAGAGAAGGAGCTGTTTGTATCCTGCATTTTAACTCGCAGGTTTCCTGGTAAGACGCAACAAGACTCTTCAGGGGCATCGCTATCCGTCATTCAGGAATACACACTGCCTTTTTGCCCAAGTCAGAGTAGTGTCAAACACTGTAAACTACTTGGCAAACAAACACAAAGTCCTGGACCACTACTGTGGGAAACCCAGCCCTGCCAAACAATAAAAATAAATCACTTTCTCCCGAGGTAGTAAACCGTTTCAGTCCTGTGTCATGAATTTCAGTAAACTACAGAGCCCAGGTTGAAGAGGTGTTGATACAAGATTGTCAAGCTGCGAGTGAAGTGTATTGTGTAAACTCTGTTGTTTTGACAGTGAATAAAACCAGAGCGGAGAAAGCCTCAGAAGCAGCCAGTTGCAAACATCTGTATACACTGACCATTTATCAGACAAGGGGTTTTCAGTGCCCTCACTTCTTCCATGACGTCCTTCCAAACAGATGTTTACTGGCCGGTTGGAGCACGACCCTATAAAATGTTAAGACACAATGTCTGACCCTGGTGGTTCAGCAGCTGGTAGACATTTCCCCAACAAAGGGGCTTCACAGACCTCACTCAGACAGAACATCAGGTATCTGAATGTCTCATGGCAAATGTTATTCTGTGTAAAAACTTTGGGGAAAAGGTTAAGAGAGTTTCTCTGCATCATCTATTGAAGTGTTGACCATCCCTCAAATTTGTGCAAGGATTTCCTTTGTGTCAGATCTAGTTATGGGATGGTTTGGATAATGTGAGTCTGTAGATGAGCAAAATTAATTTTAGAAATTGGAAAGCATGGAGTGAGTCATTTGACTTGCTGGGATCCTGTTTTCAATTATAGGCACAAAAGAATGTTTTTTTTTTCTTGCTTCCAGCAGTGTCCGATTACTTAGCTTTTTTGTCAAACATTTCCAGCAGCCTCCAAGACCACAAAACATTTTGGAGGCTAGAAAAAATGTGAAACAAAAGAAACAGGCATCAAGTGAATTTAAAAAGAAATGTGGTGAAGAAGAGGAGGAAGAAAGCAGGGAGATAAAGACTAGAAGCAGAAAGGAAGAGGACCACTGAGGAGTTGGGATAAAAAAAATTAAAAAAAAGATAAGGTCAGGAAGAGGAGGACAGAGGAAGGAGTGTTGAATGGAGGAGGGGAGGAAAGAAAAAAACGTACATTTTGTGATTTATTCTACTTTTGGGCCTGGGGCATTCCTCACTAACTACACACAGGCCTCCAAACAGGGATGTAAATACAGTTGAAAACCAGCAAAACATGTCCACATTTGTTAGTCTTTTTAAAAAAGGCACCAAAACTGCCAAGAACTGTGAAAAACGCTACGACTGTAGAGACGTGGTCAGAACCACTGAGCCATGCCTCTGCTGCCCAGGGTGTTGATTTTGACAGCGTGGCGTGCATACAGGTCAGAGGTCGTGTTCCCAGTTTAGGTTGGAAAGGAGCCGTGCTGAGGTTATGACAAACCAGTGGTTTGACCCCGTGTAAAAAACTGACTTGAATCAGAGAGGAATCAGGAGAAAGAAAGGATTGGAAACTTGGCTCAATGGAAGTGTGTTTGGTATCTAGGAGGGTGACTCACTCACTCACCGAATCCTAAAAACTTGGATCCTAAAAATGATTTCCTTTATTTAGACACTTTTAAGACTTTGTAATACTCATGGCATTTCAGTGCATGTCTGGAGCTCCATGTCAAACACACATTAGTGGACTAATCCACTAAATGGGCTGTTTGCCTCTTTGCTCTGGTCTAAAATGTTTTTATGGGCCCTCTTTAAAAGCATTGGCTCTTTTTGTTCTTTATTTACATTCCCGCACAGGACAAAGCTGGTTCACAGTTGAGTTCTTTAGAAGACTGTGAGCTGCTTGAGAGGCTTATTCTGTGTTAAAATTAAAAAGAACAAAAGTTTCTGGGAGGTCTGGTCAATGAGTCTCACACGGTTCATTTCTCATAAGATAAGGAGATGCTGCAAAGACAACTGAGAAAGCTTGTGCAGAAAGAATAAAGTCCATGTGGCCATTAAATTACTTTGAACTGGGGTCCCAGCACAGCCCTCCAGCACAGAATCAATTAAATACCATGGGCCACTTGGGCTTGCAACAGACCCAGGGGAGGGACATATATAAACACTTGTGCACACACAGACAAACACTTTTTTCCCACCCTTTGACAGTGAATCCCTTAATAAAAGGGGGAAATTGGAGTGGTGGCAGTGCAAACATGGTCTGTTGTGTTATTAAAGTCAGAGTGTTTGTGCAGCAAGGCCCAGTTCCCAGAGTCCCCATCATTCAGCTCTCTGGAGAAATGTGCCCTTTGACCCTTGCAGAACCAACTCGCTCATCATGTCACCTGGCATTGGACAACATGTGTGTATGTGTGTTGCATATCATAAGTATGCCTTTACAGTATTGTGTATTTGTTAAGGCGTGTAGAAACCTTATCTCTCTGGAGCTACAAACAAGTGTTACTCAATCTCTTGCATTTTTACTCCAATCTTGGACATGTAGACTCCAACCATCAAGATGCATCCATGTCGGTGCAAGCAGCTTCTGAAGCTTGTGTTACTTTGCAGACAGATGAGAAATGTTGGTAAATTACAGTAATGACAGTAGAAGCCCACAGGTTTGTCTAGACTGCCAGAGGAATTTGTTCAGTCTCCACACTGTGGTGGTGTACAACAGAGCTGTTGTCTTTCCAAGCTCCTTTTAACTCGCAGCTCACAATGAACATTTTGCAAGGTTGAATGCTTATATTACGAAAGAAGAGCATTTATGGACGGGGTGATCCGTGGCTCATTTATTTGATTTCTTGCCGAGTATCTACATAGGACAGCAATTCCACCACAATACAACGTTCCTCACATAAGTGTGCAATTGACTACATTTTAAGCTTTTCACAACAATATCCTCACCCAAAGCAACTAGTAAACATTAACCCCTTAAAGTGTTCACACAAACACTAAATTAATCAAGAAGTTGCCAATTTTCTGAGGCTCTTTGCAAAAATAATTAAGCAAGCTATTATCTGCTAGCGGCTCCCTCACAGGAGCTGTTGGTCACTGTGGTGGCGAGCCAGTGCAGTTCTTTATCTTAGTGCGCAGGTCAAACTTTATCAGTGAATCGGTTGGCTGACAGCGGGTGTGGGTCCACAGGGCCAAAGGGCTCAGGAATCTGACCTCTGTCCACACGCATACCTCACCTCAGGGACAACAGCCAGAAGCTTTCAAACTCGTAAAACAAGATTTTCTTCATTTGTCTACAACTGTCAGTGGGACTCATGGCAGGCTGTGTGGCTGTGAGTAAAACATATCCCCTGACTCTAGGTGAGGCGACAAGGCCCAATGTTCATACTTAAGTCAGTGTGTTGTTAATAGCAGATATGACATTATCCAGACTGCAAAAAAACAACAAAACACTTGGTTGATTTTTACCTAACTAAAGGAGCATGCTGTCTAACCAGATCAGGATGTTAATTCATATGAGGGCGACGGTGTATCAGTGTTGGGAAGTGGGCTGGACTGAGGTCCCCAAGGCCACTCATAAAATGTTTCATTGCATGTGTGAAGGTGTACAAGTACATGTCCATCATTCCATCAGTAATATAACCAGCAGTCCTTACAGAGTCTTTGACATTCCCCACAGTGTGTGTGTGTGTGTGTGTGTGTGTGTGTGTGTGTGTGTGTGTGTGTGTGTGTGTGTGTGTGTGTGTGTGTGTGTGTGTGTGTGTGAGATAAAGCCTCTCACTCTGGTCCTCTCCAGGCTTCAGCAGCAGTATTTATGGACTATGACTGACGCACATACAAAGCTCAACCATACGATAGTAGACACTACTTTAAGTAGAATTCACCACCGACTAAGTTCATTTATTAGGTCTCAATATCAGTTGGATATAATTGTGCGCACCATTTTCCACATTTAATTCAGGTAAAATTTCAGTCCGTTATAAAAAGCCTCCTCATCACCAACGTCAGCTTTGATACTTTGAAATCTTCGATGGTCCCCTTAGATTTAATAACGCTAAACCAAACTGCACACACTCATAGATATCAGTCCCATAAATATGCATGTTTTTCTTCCCATCAAGATACATGGAAATGGAAATTTGTGAAAATGTTGAAAAAGCCTTTAACTGAAAATATGGATCTGATTCAGATACACACCAAAATTTACTTGGTCCTTAAGTTTTGAGGTAATCTCTCCAGTAGTTTTTGTGTAATCCTGCTGACTAATTAAAAAACAAATGCAGATGAAAACATATCCTCCTTGGCAGGGGTAATACACATTGTCACTTCACACTGCAGCACGTTAGCAGCTTCATACAGTGTTGTAGTTCTTGGCATATTTTACACAAAAGGACTTTATATCCAAATTCCAATAAGTAATTTGACACTGCATACATTACCATCTAAAATAAGTTAAATTCCTCACACAAAGTCGTTTTAGACTGTAGTTACTACATCAGAGTATGCCCTGGAATTCAAATTTTCGAATTTTATAAAAAAAAAATGTAAGTTCTCATGCACACAGTAAAAAACTTGTAGGGCGTGTCAAGTTACACAGCTGAAACTTTATCAATTTTACTTTACGCAGCTGTAGCATGCATGAAATAGTTTGCATTTCAAGGTTGTGATTCTGAATTCCACAATAGATACATAATCTTACTGCTGCGCCAACTCTCAAAATGCACAGACACAAGATACAGAAGGTAACGATGACCTTTTCAGCGTCCCGTCAAACACTGGTGAAAGGCCACTGTCTGTTCTCGCTTGGCATTACACAGGGGCCACAACAGAGCTCCTTTCAGCAACTCTGTGTAAGAAAGTGTGTGTGTATGTGCACATGCTTCTGAGGCAAACCAGAGGCTTGTGACTCTCTGAGAAGGTGTAGGGTGGTTGCTGTTTTCCATCGGTTGGAGATTGTCAGAGCGCTGTGCCATGTACCCCCCCACCCCCTCGACAACAAAACCTGGATGACACAATGTTCCAGTTTCAGCCATAGGTTACCCAGAATCCACCACAACCACAAAATGACAGAGAGACTAATCAGAAAGGAGACTAAAGGGAAGCTGGACGGGGTCAACAAAACATTTCCAACGACACAAAAAAAGAACAGCCTTTGATTTTGGTCAAATTTGATCCATAATGTTTTCCACTGGAAAGGAACAAGGACAACTTTCCACTAATTACCATCAGCTACGTTGATTCCTTTAGTGCATTTTCCAAAGCAGACACAGAACTAAAAGGCACACACACACACACACACACACACACACACACACACACACACACACACACACACACACACACACACACACACACACACACACACACACACACACACACACACACACACACACACACACACACACACACACACACACACACAAAGTGCTCGTTGCTTATCTGGTGATGGATCAATATCAGAAACAGCAGAACACACAAAGTGAACTTAAACAGAGTAGGAGCTGAAACATGATGGCAGATCCCTTTGTGTATATCGATTACAAAGCTTGCCACAGGGCAGAAACACACAACATTAAGGACACGGAAAACAGAGGAATGTAAAACTTTAAGAAGGGTAATTAAACACACACACACACACACACACACACGCACAGAGAGAAAATATGCAAATAACACAGAACTGAAAAATTCCCTTTGATACTAGAACTCAAAACATCTCCTATGTATATTAAACAAAACTGTTAAAAAATAACAGGAGCACGTAAACACTTATTAACTTATGGACTCAGTCAGGTATGAGAGGCATGCAGAAGATATTTATAAAGTAAAGTATGTGAAAACCACAGATGATCAAAGCTCTTCTTCCATTGGAAGAACAGAGACATGCAAGCAAAAAAAAGACAATGAAAGAAAAAACATTTGCTTCCTCTCGTTTTGCTTCCTTGCAAAACACACACGCACGCACGCACACACGCACGCACGCCCAGAATGCCAAACACTCACCGTGTGTAAAGTATGTGTCGTCCCCTGTCGAAGTTCAGCAAGTGTGTATGCACTCACTGTGAAAGAGGCCAAACTCTGCCGTGGCTCTGGAGGCTCCCTGCCTGGCCCTCCCACCCATGCCTGTCATGTGACAGCATGCAAGGGAACAAGACACGCCCACTTCCTTCCAATATCCCCACCACCCCCTGCCTCAAAGTTAAAACCCCCAAAATGCAGAATAAACTTAAGAGGAAAAGAGAGCACATGTATTTGTCTGAGGCAGAGTTTGAAGGGAACATTTAAAAAAAAGATTGTATGTGTGTATCTGCACTGAGGCTGACTTCTAGCTTCAGGCCGGCTGAATGTCCCTCTCCTAAACTCCCAGGATTATTTACAACCCTAATCTAATTACCTGGCCTGACCTCCTCATCTCCTCTCCAGGCTCTGCATTCATCACATCCCACTCATTCCTCGCACACAGACCTGAGACACGTCACATCAAACCCTTTGTCAGTATGCTCAGAATAATTTTTCAATTCTCATGATACTAACAAATACGTTGTTTATGGAAAAACTCATGGTATTATGCAACATCTTCGATTTCAAAATCATGCTTTGAAGGAAAGGTTTCATGTTTCAGGTATTTTCATGCACTGCAGGGTGAGCATAGGATGTGTAAGAGATTTGTTCTTTCCCAAAAGAAGAGAATGTTAAAAAGCTGGGGGTTGAGGTATTGCATAATTCCATCACAACCTGTTTTAAAATATTTCTGGCATGATGTAAATGTATATTTACTATCACTATAAAGCCATGATCAATTACAGAGCCAGCCCGGTAACATTTGATGAGGCAGCCATTTGTAACCTTTAAAAAACAAAGTCACAATACAAGTAAATAAAGTCACCAGGTTTTCCAGCATCCTAGATTAGATAGAACTGTATTCATCCACACATCGGGGAATACATATAAATCTATATAAAATGTCTTCAAGTGGGGCAGCCAAATATAAGAATAACAGTTCACTCTTCAACATAAACAACTAAAACAATTAAAACTTAAGTGTCTCGTCTGATGCAGATTTTTTAGCCTTCACTTATTTTTTAAGACCTGAGAGCCAACCAATTACTTTGGCTGATTACTGTTCTTGGAGTATGTATATTTGTGTGATTAAAGAGGAGAGGAAACAGCTGTCTCCAGCCTCACAGGAAGTGTAATTATACACCAGTACAAGGCTGAAGAGCGACCTAACAGCCACGTGAACAGACACACACAGACACACACACACACACACACGCGCACGCACACGGCAGCACCTGCATTCCTCGAGATGAAGGGTCATATTCCTAATAAAAAGAAAACAGGCACAATGGGCTGCAAAGATGGATTTGTCTCATTTCATCTACACATAGGATTAACCCTTCTCCCAGTACACACCCTATTCTGCACTATACCAGACAGTAAATATATATATACACACTTGAGCTAATTTATAGATATGCAACATCTGCAAAAGTTTTGTAAACATAAGTTCATTTGGATTTTCTATTTCTTTTGAGCGCATGTCTCCTCTGTTTTACGTAATACCAGAGAATGATTGGTTAGGTGTCTGTAAATTCGGGGTGTTTTGTAATCCAAGGAGGGTATGTGCCAAATGCATTGGCATGACACACAAATATATGTATGTATACAAAACACACAGTAAATGGGCTGTATTTCCCCATTTTACCCAGATTCACTCATCCGTACATCGTTCATATAAGCTGCACTTGTTGTAACAGACACTGCTCACACAGCCATCAAGTTTTTGGGGTTCAGAGCTTTTATATACAGTCTATGGTTCAGAGGAGCCGCTGATCGAACCAATGACCACCTGGTTAGGTGACAGCCCACTCTACCTCCTGAGCCACTGCCGCAACACACAAGCAGGGGGCCTCGTCAGTGTGATCGAACCAGGTTCGACCTAATATGGAGTTCAAATTAAACCTTTGTTGCACTTAGTCTTACAAAGTGGTAAATTGTACATTTCCCCTAACTAAGCCCCCCCCCCCTTAAAACCTTTCAGTCCAAGGCAAGCCTCCTGTTTTCATCTCCCTTCTCTCTGAAATTCCACTTTGTCGCCCCAGTAAAAAGCCATGGTTTAAACCAAACGTACGTATGAAGTTATAGACTGGTGCTAAAATGTAGATAAAACACAGGAGGCATCAGTGGATTTAAAGGCTGACATGTTGAGTTTGCTGTTTTTTAAAATCACCTCAGCTCCAGTTCTGTGAACTTAACACCAGGTCCCCAGTGCAGTTATTGGAGCAGAGATCATTTTTTTGTCCCGTTTATAATACGGACATGAGCATAGGAGAATACACTTACTGCTACTTCTCGTCTTTACAGTCCCAGAGATAAAACAATCCACAGTGTAATGGACTGAGACAAAGAAAGGAAACTTGCCGGTTTCATTCAAGGCAAAACAATTGAGACCCAGATTTAGTCATTTTAATGCAGTGTGTGATTTTGACGATGTGTCATGAAATAGTTTCTTTCTCATTCAAAATGAGAACAGCCTTGTGCAAATTAAATCTCCTGCCAACTCTGAGCTCGAAACACAATCTTTTCCTCATGACTGCCTCTGTGCAGCCTCTCTCTCTCCTAATGTTTCACTAAAAAACTTTGAGTTACCCTTTACTTTGAGCTACCCACAGTGTAAAACTCACCACTGACAGCCAACATACCCAGCTTACAGCAAGCTTGAACTTCGTCCGTGTCAACTTTCAAACTAAAAGACATTTTCAGACGTGAACTCCTAGAAATGTCCAAAGAAATAGTTCGTGGACATTTTAGGGAGTTGGATATGAAGAACGCAGCAGGATGAGACTCATTTACAACAAGAAAATGTCTGGAACTTTCAAGCAAGGGGTGGCGTCTGGGTAGAGCATGCAGGAGGCAGGACATAAGGTATAAATTCCACTGCAGAAAACACAAAACTCTTTGTTTCGACACCAATGTCTGCGCTTCTCACCAAAAGCTCTGAAATCCTGTTGTCTTTACAAGATGACATTCTTCGATGTCTTCTAACGTGTATCTTTTTCATCCTGAGATATTTCATAATTGAGAGCTTCTCCGTCCGTCACATAAGAAACGTCATCAACATGCACATTTCATTTTCTGGACATTTTCCTGCTTCAGAGTTCAGTGCATGTCTGAAAGCAGCTCATGAAAGGTGACACACAACTTTACAGATGTTATAAATAAATTAAGATAAACCGTAAGATAAAAATGATTTCCATTCCCTCACCTTCGAAGCTTCTTCCTGAAGCTACTGACTCCTGATTGAACCCGGCAGTGTGAGCCAACCATCATTTGTTTGAGCCGACATAACTTGGCTTTGTTCCTTTGTAACAGAGTTGCTGCCCTGCTGGGGACATGGCCTTTTCGGATAAAAAAGATCTTCATTTTGAGGAGACAGGGGGATGTGGTGACAGAGAGCCAATGGCAGGGGCTGATGTTTCTGGAGCCAAAATGGTGTCATATATTGGCAGGCGGAGTATAGGGCTGCCTGGCTGACCCCTGACAGTGTTCCTAACAGCTGTCCAAGGTCTTTTATAACACAGAAACATGATGGATAGCATAGTAGCCTGAGTCACTGGGTGCATTGGATTTAATGCATCAGTGGCTAGTCTTTTTCCTCAACAGAAAACGCACAGTGAAGTGAATGCTATTTCACAAAAAATATCAGTGAATCTTTGGCTGCGCTGCCTGTTGAGGATATTTTGGAGTACAACAAGAAAAAAAAAAAAATCAAACACAGCAATGAGAGCATTGTTACACAGCATCTTGTGTGTGGATGATCTTAAGCTGCATATACAAAATATGTGGGTGGTGACCGCAAACTAACTAAATGTTTCCTTTGTGTGTTCTGACTCCCTTTCTGTCCTGACCAACACAAAAGGCTCCATTACAGGATATCAAAAGAAACCTGTGTGTGTCACATGAATCCAGTTCTCTGGGAAAATCGGAAATACTTGGTTGGTTTGGAGGATACATAGTAAACAGCTAAATGAGACACTGTCGCTGCTCTGAAAACAGCTGCTGCAGCCTGTGTGTGTACAGACAAACAGCCTGACAGCTGATCTGCTCTTCCGCATGTCTCTGAACTATAATGAGCTTTAAACGCAGCACTGACATAAAGCTTTAACAAGCCTGAGGCCAAGTAACCTTCCAGGTGAGCAAGGGCAACTACCTGGGTGACAGCATCTCCTGCTGGTTGCTGGGAGAGTTGCAGGCTGAAACAACTATTCCATGTTCCACTGCAGATCATTAGAGCCATAGAATTCAACATGCTATTGAAATCTAGTGATCAGCTTTGAAGAACCGTATCAATATTACCATTTATATAAAGATTTATCCAATTGTGAAAGTAACACTTTGTAGGAGTGTCTTAGAAAAGTTGATGCCATTCACACTGAATCTTGACTGATTAAAAATGAGGAAAAATATAATATATATATAATTCAGAAGTGATTGATGAAGGGAGTTTTTCAAGAAATGTCAAGCAGAAGCACCACACTTTTAAATTTCCGTTCCATTCACTGAATAACAGAAAAGATTTAATCTACAATTAAACAGGAAGTAATGTCTTTGTCAGTTTCTCAACTTTCTCAAACCATGATTTCTGCAACAATCTAGCTAAAACAAAAAAGATACAATTCCACAAATAACTGTCAATACAAACAATCAGCTTTTGTATTTTTACAAGTACATTACAGATAAACCCAAACTCTGTGCAACCACGAACAGACGTTGCTATGCTGGTTTCACTTTCAAGGAAATAGCAACTTGAGGGAGTAGCGACTCTCACACTAACACAGATCATATACCTAGTGACCGCACACTAAGGCAGGTGAGTGCTCAAATTTTCTAATCACTACTTTTTGATTTAGTTTTCACTCAAGATTTGATTGAGGCATTTAATCCCAGTCTTCTTTGTGAGGGGTTCGCTATTTGTTTCTCCTTTTATTAAATAGTTTTTCTCTATTGAACAACATCATTTGTTCAGACGGTGATGCTACACTTGGTCATTCTTCTATGAAATCTTTGTTGTGTCATAGGAATACAGTCATTTACACATTACCAAAAACATTATTTCCAAATTTCAGCAAAAACAGATACAAAATCCTTAATCCACTTTATAGCCTTGAAACATTCACCTACTTTGTTCCATTTCCTGAACTGTGATAATTTAAAATCATACAGGCGATTTACCAAACAAATAATATATTGTCATTATTGTTTGTTATTTCTCAAGTGATACAACACACATTATTTTATAGTTTGATCAGAGGCATTAAAATAATGATGTTTTCACCTCTCCGTCAGGACAAGTCATCCTTTTTTCTATGATTTATAACAATAGACATCCTTATGAACACTGAAACAGGTTTTACTAGTAACCGTTCCTTATCAGAGATACATCCTTGATGCAGCGGCCATTTCAGAATGGACTCCACCCTTTGTTTAACTACTCCTCTCCCATTGGAATACTTTAGAAACAAAACATAGAAGCTCATTATAGTCAGAAAAACTTTAATAGATTTTCACGTAGAATAAAGATGCTCCTAATAAAACCTAAGCCCTTTCTGCATTAGTAAATACATAAATTATCTCCATCTAGTACTTCCAGACATATGTCTCTCTCTCCCTGTCTTTAAGTCTGTGCCTCACATCTCGAGAAGCATTCATCTTATTGCCTTCACACATGGCATATATATTGTTAAGAGCCCAGGGAAGTGCAGTGTTGAATTTTACGATTTGCAAAATGCATTCAATATCAATAAACTGTGAATAAAGAGACGGTCAGTGCTCTGCAGCAGCAGCGGCGGCTGGGACTCATAAATTTAGGTCAAGGTTGTTCGTACAGAGTCGAGCTTCACCGAACTTGGAAAAAAGCAGGTGAACAGCTCTTTGTGCAACAGCAGCTGGTCTTTACTTGCAGCTTAATTACTGCAGGTCAATTTCAGAATGAAAGCTGCAACCAGCATCACCACAGGCTAAACAAACAACACATTCCAACCAGGCAGGTTGAGAACGGGAACTGCACTAGTAAAAATAATCTTTAGATATATCCTAGTTACAAATACATGTATGGATTGATAATATGGGGCGATATGGGAAAAAAATTGGGCCAAGGTTCTCGATAATTATCATTAAATGTCACGTTATTAATTTTAAGTGTAAAGACTGATTTTTGCTCAGTGAAGTGAAGGTTGTGGTTTCAAACTCTTTTATGAGGAGAGAATGACAAACATTTGATAAACAGCAAATAATTATCTAAATCTGAGGTAGACTAATTATGAGTTATACCTCCTTACACAATGCATAACCATTATATCAATATATATTCAACCTTTTTTGCTATTGTTTTATTGCCCACCATGCCCAGCCTTCATTGATATATTTTTCTGTATCATTACAGGATGATGAGGATGTCAGGAAGAGTCACGAGTTGCTGTGCAGCTCTGTTCCTTGCACTGGCCTCTGTGTCAGCTGTACAAAGACTCAATTCAATTAATGATTTGAAGAAAATCAACTTTGGTCAATCTGTGCCCAAACACACTCTTCTACTTCTCCACTGGTTTGCCAACATAGTTGATATCGACAGCAACAACATCATACAGTTGACCTTTGACCCAAACAATGCCGATTTTGGATCGCATCATTATGGCAACTTTGAGGGGATGCTGGAGCAAACGCCTAATGGTTACAAGTACTACACTGTTGGCAATCTACTTCTAGACAGACGTGAACAACTTCCAGATTATGTCGTCCATCCCCAGGCAGAGTATGCGGGAAGAAACTGGGACCGGATCGTGTTCAGAGTCAGGCTGCAGAGCACAGGATGGCAAACTTTGCAACAGATAGATCGAGTGTACATCACACAGCATTATGGGATCCCTGGAAATACGACATATAATCCTGAACATACCTATGAGATCACGATTAACCTCCTGAGAACAATCCGAAAGTTTTCAGTGGGAGCAATCCAGTCACTGTCCAATCTCAGAAAGCGCTATGGAAGTAACACTAGTGATTTCCAGTTATCAGAAATCAGAAACATATGGGGGAACCTTGCTTGTCTTGGACTGCTGTTGTTTATTGTGATCGAGGAAAGGTACAACTTTGACCAACAAAGGGCCAGCCTTCAGAGTGGGTCAACAGGAGGAGGAAACGAGGTTGTGACACAAACTTATATTCCTCATAACAACTTCCAAGGCCCCAGACAAAATCAGGGGAATTGTAAAACATGGTCTGTCATTTTTTGTATAATTGTCGTTGTTGTTGTTGTTGTCTACCTTTACTTTAGTATGAGGTAGGGGAAGACGACAATAAATGAGAAAGATGTTGTCCAAACCAAACATTTTTCTGTTCATTACTTTTTTTAAATTTTAAAATTTGTATTATATTTAACTTCACAAAGAAAAAAAAAAAAAAAAGACGAAACATACAATACACAATATTACTTTTAAGATGATTGGGAATCAAGCAGTTAGGACTGATCAATGGACCTGGATAAGGGTTAATTGTAAAAGCTGGTGTATGCTTTGTTTTGCTTTCATGTTTATTTAAATCTTACTTGCCTGGGAAAATTACAGAACAAAAGATTAAGGACATATTTTACATTTATTAGACCAAGAAGTGTGGTCCAAGGGGTTCTACTTACAAAAAATAAACCACACCTAGTTAATTACAGCACAAACTCTTCTTTAAAATAACTATTTTTATACATAGTAAGGCACTATACTGGTCTTAACGCTTCAGGCCTAATTCATATTCAATGTCATGCTCCAGCACGTCTAATCCAGTAGTGGTGACTCACTGTTCTTTCATATGTGTTTCCTAGAGATGAAGAGAAAGTAAATAGCTCTGATACATAGATGAGACCCACAAGTGAAAGGATCGATGGCGTGCTAAGCATAGCTCACATTGATAATGTATTGGTATAAAAAAAATAGATGTATATTTTACATATGGTTTTGTATTCTTGCTATAATATTGTAAATGGGGTGTTCATTGAATACACACTGCTGTTTGTTTGGTGTGTAAATAAAAAGTTTAAAAGACAACACATTTGTCCATCTCTTCCTTCCACTTCCTCAATTAGCCAACGTGTGGGAGAACAGTGGTCTACAGAAAGACTTTTTGTTTCTGACACAATATGAGATCACTCAGATATAGAAGACCCCCTTGTTTATTCATTGTTGATGAATTAATTTACTTATTCAACATATGGGTTAAACTCCAATCTACATAAAAACTGTAAAAACATCACATCCTCTGTTCCTTTGGTTGTGCTTAAGCCAGTTTCAAATTTAATTCAGCTGAAGTAACTGGATCAGTTTGTGTTAAGGAAATTCACCATGAACCGTTTAACTTTTCTGTTTAAAAAGACAGTCATGGTACAAATAAGACGACAGTAAATGTTTAATAGTGGCCATCAGTGAAAATCACAATGACACTTAAACATGAGTTAAGAAAAAGTATGTAGACAAAGATCAACAATGAAACTTAGTAGAGAGCGTGCCCCCACCAAGGCCCATAAGTCCCCTTAAAGTCACATAACTAAACAGATTCTTTTCAAAAGGACATTTGACCCAAGCTGCAGTACCTTCTGCAACCACCAGCAACAGATTCGTTATTGGTTTCATTTCTAAGGAAACAGGAAGGGGAGTTATAAAAGCTCAAACACAGACAGACACGATTCCCTATCAGCAGCAAACTAACAAAGGTGAGTGCTCTTATTTTCTGATCACTATTTCCTTGATTTACGTCGGTTTTCTCTCAATATGATTGATGAAGCAATTTTAAGTTCTCTACCTGCAGATTTCTACACTGAAAACTTACTCAGGTGAACCATATGTAAAGGGCAGCTGAAAGTTTCTTCTGTTGGATTGAATTTGGAGAGGTTTACAATGTGCTATGTTAGTATTCTTAAAATTTGTTGTGTTATTTGTTAGCGCTTTTTATTGTATATATTATCATATTTCCTTGTTTATATTATGTTATAAGTTTACTAAGTTTATTCTATCGACTCCCTTGGTTTCTGTAATATGGCAATTCCCCCCCCCCAGTGGAACAAATAAAAGGATCATCTTATCCTCTTACACATAATATTTCCAAATTAAGCAACAACACACACATCCAATTTACAGCCTTTAAAGTCCCCCCAGTGAGAATCAAGTTTTTAAATGTGTTCCCCTTGTGTCCTTTATATGTTGAAATAAGTAGTCAGCATCAGGGCTGCCTGTACTTCCACTTTAACACTGCAGTGAACAAATGCCAATCTGAAAAAAAAATTCTGATTCAGACAGGTGAACAGCTCTTTGTGCAACAGCAGCTGGTCTTTACTTACCGCAGCTTAATTACTGCAGGTCAATTTTACAGTTTCAGAATGAAAGCTGCAACCAGCATCACCACAGGCTAAACAAACAACACATTCCAAACAGGCAGGTTGAGAACGGGAACTGCACTAGTAAAAATAATCTTTACATATATCCCTAGTTACAAATACATGTATGGATTGATAATATGGGGCGATATGGCAAACAATTTGGGCCAAGGTTATCGATAATTATCATTAAATGTCATTTTATTAATTTTAAGTGTAAAGACTGATTTTTGCTCCCGAGTGAAGGTTGTGGTTTCAAACTCTTTTATGAGGAGAGAATGACAAACATTTGATAAACAGCAAATAATTATCTAAATCTGAGGAAGACTAATTATGTGTTATACCTCCTTACACAATGCATAACCATTATATCAATATAAATTCAACCTTTATAATATTGCTATTGCTTTATTGCCCACCATGCCCAGCCTTCATTGATATATTTTTCTGTATCATTACAGGATGATGAGGATGTCAGGAAGAGTCATGAGTTGCTGTGCCGCTCTGTTCCTTGCATTGGCATCTGTGTCAGCTGTAGAAAGACTCAATTCAATTGATGATTTGAAGAAAATCAATTTTGACCAATCTGTGCACAAACACACTCTTCTACTTCTCCACTGGTTTGCCAATGTAGTTGATATCAACAATAACCATGTCATTTGCTTGACCTTCGACCCAAACAATGAAGATTATGGCTCGCATCATTATGGCAACTATGAGCAGCTGCTGGACCCACTGCCTTGGGGTTACCAATACTACACTGTTGGCAATCTTAATGTAGACAGTCAAGAACAACTCCCAGACTACGTCGTCGATCCCCTGGCAGAGTATGAAGGAAGAAACATGGACCGCATCATATTCAGAGTCAGGCAAGAGAACACAGGAAGATCTATGCAGACAGATCAAGTGTACATCACACAGCACTATGAGACCTCTGAACAACAGGGGACAAGGTATGACCCGGAACATACGTACCAGGTCAGTACCAACCTTCTAAGGCAGATCAGAGAGTTTTCTGATGGAGAACACCAGGACTCACTGTGGGATCTCAGAAATCGCTATGGCAGTAGTGCTGACGATCGCGAGTTAGGGCACATCAGAAACACGTGGGGTAACCTGGCTTGTCTTGGACTGCTGCTGTTTATTGTAATCAAGGAAAAGCACTCCTCTTACAAACAAAACAAAAGACCTCAGCCTCCAGCAAGAAGAAACACGGAACCCGATTATGTTGTCAACATCCCAGAAAACCCATCCCAGACATATCCCAGACAAAATCATATGGAGACTGATGGTTCGTGTAATTTGAGGGTGACGACCGGCAAGGATGGAGAAGCCAGGATTCTTTGGGAGAATGTTACTGAAAATCAACTAAACAATGAAGTGATGGTAGTGCTTTTCAATAACAATAGGGACCAGGAAGCAAGCAAGACTTTTATGTGCATTGGGGACAGTTCAGGCAGTTGGGACACCTCAGTGCTGCTAAATGACGGTCGTCAGGCTCGACTACATAAGGTGAGGAGACCGTGGTACTTCTGGCAAGTGGTGGGAGAGGAGATATGCAGAGGTCCTGAGTTTAAGAATCCCAGAGCAGACAGCGCAGTCAATATAAGCGGCTACGATGCACACCTCCTGCTCTTTGTAAAAGATGGCAAGGCGTGTGCTCGCTTATTTGTCATGAAGACCTTCAGTAATTGGAAGTCTGAATTTAACAATTCTTGGGTTGGTTTCTATGCCTCTGCAGATAAAGCCACAAATCAGTATGAATGGTGGCAGTGGCAATGGGCAACTAATTTCAGACGTAGCACTGATGTTCAGAACTACCTTTATGATGTATACGATTATCACTCAGGTATGTCCATTGCCCCTGGAGTCCAAGCACGATTCATAGGCCAGCCTGAGGAAGTTAAAGCATGCACTCCAAGCTGGGGGGGATGAAGATGACTGGATATGCATTGCAGACAATGTTTAAGTGGATGGAAAATCAACCCTGCTTTAAAGTTGATTTTATTTGTTACCTGCTTCTTGCACATATTGTTAATCTCTCTTTAAAATGCTGTCCTGTTGTATTATTTGTTTTTCCTTTGTACGTTTCATTTCATTGAGTCTTGAATTTGCCAATTTCGTGAATTTTTTTTAACTGTGACATATTTGTGATGAAACAACAAATGCACTGAATAACAGAACATCTCTAGTTTGCTTGGACTGAAAAGCCTCGGTCTGCTGTGAATAGCTTTTAAAGGGATCTCACCTGTCTGAATTTTATTACACCACAAAATATTAAAACAGCAGTTTCATCAGAACAAAAAGTGAAGTCTCATTGGTTGTATTTCACCAAAACCACATCTGGACATGATTGAGCTGATTGGTTGCACTTAAAAACCTGAAACGATTTAATAATACTGCAATACTGTAATGTTGAAAATTGGGGTTTTATAAATAACACTGTATGTATCAGACCCATGTCAGTGTTTTTATTGCAAGTTAAAGAAAGAGTGTTTTTGTTGAGTGCATGTGTGGCCCATGATGCAAAACACGTACACAGATGAGCGATTTATCAGAAAGATCATTTCCAACCCTTGTGAAATTCACAAGTCCTCGTTTCTAGCCAAGTCCTGAACAGACCTATGAAAAGGCCTTTATGTTTGTGTTGAAGAGATGAGTACCGTTTTAATGTGGTGAAACTCAGCAAGACCAAGCAGGTCATAAGATGAGTCATTACTAATAACTGTTGCAGATTGAGCTTTAAGAAAATACAAATCAAAGGTTCCTCTCTGGAGTGACAGAGTCCAGAGCCAAGGACAAAAAGACAAACAGACACTGCTGTTTGTTGTCACATTCATTATCTCATAATACAAGTCCAATACACTGAGTCAAAGAATCGTGATCTACAGGAAACTTCTTACTCCTGCTACAAAATAATACCAAATATTTAGAATCTCCATTTGTGGCAGGGAAATATAACAACAATCAATGATCATTGCAATATAAATTTCATTGCAGCAATAAAACTTAGTGCAACATATACCGATATATTGCTCATGCATTGTGCAAGCAGGGCGAGGAAGTAAACATACAATTGATCTACCTCAGATATGCAAAATGTTTTGCCGTTTGTCACAAAGATGTTTAAAACCAAAGCCTTCACTCAGAAGCAAAAATCAGTCTAAACATTCATCGTGAAAATGATCGATACGAACTGGCCCTGCCCTACATACCAACTAGGCTAATTGATGTTCTAATGCAGTCGTGTTACATTTCTTCATCTCGATTAAAGCACTTTGACTTGTGGTATGTGTGATAAGTGCCATGCCCACCATGATTCTCTGTGTTCAACTGATAATAAGACTGGCCTTGTCTATGTTAACATACATGTTTTAATACTGGCAAAAGAAAGTAACTGAAAATACATTATCACGATTTAAAAAAATAAAAAACACTCGAATGCCACTCAGTGTTATGGAAGTTTTCTGGAAGCTGGTGAAAGGAGAACTCGGGCAGCAGCTGATGTCTTATGCAGAAGATTTTAATGTGGACTTGATGCATCAAGGAGACCAGAAGGTGGAACAATATACAAACGCTAACAGAGCAACTGTCACCCCCAGGTCTGAAGATGTCTCCCACAGTTTCCCCATGCATCTTCCTTTACTTGCGTCACCCATTCTAACAGCACATCCATGAATGGCTAGAATTGCTTTCACTCGCTATGTTACATGTAGGTGTTCACATCCTAAAGTATGCATTCCTAAATCACATTGTGTCCTTACGTCTTGCCACTGGTGAAATACGCAAAAGAGTTAAAGTTGGTGAGAGTTGGTTCCTCTGTCTTGCACATCTGAGTTGGATATGAAAGTCCATCAACATAGACACTACAATGTACCATTGGTTGGTCCTTTATCTATAACCTGACCTTGGGTACTGCTTAGACGGAGAAGGGAGTATCTGTGGAATTAGACAAGACCTATTCTCCTGTATAGATATAATGTAATATACAATATACATAATATATAGTGGCATATACAGTAATGTGTGAGGATGGTCAAAAATTCCTTAACACTCCGTAAAGCGCATACCTCCACCAAGACCCAACAGTACCTTTAAATCCAAGCTGCACCAAATTACACACATGATATCACTGCCTGTTGAGGATATTTTGGAGTACAACAAGAAGAGAAAAAAAAATCTAAACACACAGCAATGAGAGCATTGTTACACAGCATCTCGTGTGTGGATGATCTTAAGCTGCATTTACAAAAGATGTAGGTGG
This sequence comes from Hippoglossus stenolepis, assembly GCF_022539355.2. NCBI lineage: Eukaryota > Metazoa > Chordata > Actinopteri > Pleuronectiformes > Pleuronectidae > Hippoglossus > Hippoglossus stenolepis. Next base: position 7,326,130 of record NC_061498.1, read on the forward strand.
TGACTGCAAACTAACTAAATGTTTCCTTTGTGTGTTCTGACTCCCTTTCTGTCCTGACCAACACAAAAGGCTCCATTACAGGATATCAAAAGAAACCTGTGTGTGTGTCACATGAATCCAGTTCTCTGGGAAAATCGGAAATACTTGGTTGGTTTGGAGGATACATAGTAAACAGCTAAATGAGACACTGTCGCTGCTCTGAAAACAGCTGCTGCAGCCTGTGTGTGTTCAGACAAAAAGCCTGACAGCTGATCTGCTCTTCCGCATGTCTCTGAACTATAATGAGCTTTAAACGCAGCACTGACATAAAGCTTTAACAAGCCTGAGGCCAAGTAACCTTCCAGGTGAGCCAGGGCAACTACCTGGGTGACAGCATCTCCTGCTGGTTGCTGGGAGAGTTGCAGGCTGAAACAACTATTCCATGTTCCACTGCAGATCATTAGAGCCATAGAATTCAACATGCTATTGAAATCTAGTGATCAGCTTTGAAGAACCGTATCAATATTACCATTTATATAAAGATTTATCCAATTGTGAAAGTAACATTTTGTAGGAGTGTCTTAGAAAAGTTGATGCCATTCACACTGAATCTTGACTGATTAAAAATAAGGAAAAATATAATATATATATAATAATAATATAATTCAGAAGTGATTGATGAAGGGAGTTCTTCAAAAAAGGTCCAGCAAAGGCACCACACTTTTAAATTTCCGTTCCATTCACTGAATAACAGAAAAGATTTTATCTACAATTAAACAGGAAGTAATGTCTCAACTTTCTCAAACCATGATTTCTGCAACAATCTAGCTAAAACAAAAAAGATACAATCCCACAAATAACTGTCAATACAAACAATCAGCTTTTGTATTTTTACAAGTACATTACAGATAAACCCAAACTCTGTGCAACCACGAACAGAAGTTGCTATGCTGGTTTCACTTTCAAGGAAATAGCAACTTGAGGGAGTAGCGACTCTCACACTAACACAGATCATATACCTAGTGACCGCACACTAAGGCAGGTGAGTGCTCAAATTTTCTAATCACTACTTTTTGATTTAGTTTTCACTCAAGATTTGATTGAGGCATTTAATCCCAGTCTTCTTTGTGAGGGGTTCGCTATTTGTTTCTCCTTTTATTAAATAGTTTTTCTCTATTGAACAACATCATTTGTTCAGACGGTGATGCTACACTTGGTCATTCTTCTATGAAATCTTTGTTGTGTCATAGGAATACAGTCATTTACACATTACCAAAAACATTATTTCCAAATTTCAGCAAAAACAGAGTTACAAATCCTTAATCCACTTTATAGCCTTGAAACATTCACCTACTTTGTTCCATTCATGAACTGTGATAATTTAAAATCATACAGGCGATTTACCAAACAAATAATATATTGTCATTATTGTTTGTTATTTCTCAAGTGATACAACACACATTATTTTATAGTTTGATCAGAGGCATTAAAATAATGATGTTTTCACCTCTCCGTCAGGACAAGTCATCCTTTTTTCTATGATTTATAACAATAGACATCCTTATGAACACTGAAACAGGTTTTACTAATAACCGTTCCTTATCAGAGATACATCCTTGATGCAGCGGCCATTTCAGTATGGACTCCACCCTTTGTTAAACTACTCCTCTCCCATTGGAATACTTTAGAAACAAAACATAGAAGCTCATATTATAGTCAGAAAAACTTGAATAGATTTTCATGTAGAATAAAGATCCTCCTAATAAAACCTAAGCCCTTTCTGCATTAGTAAATACATAAATTATCTCCATCTAGTACTTTCAGACATATGTCTCTCTCTCCCTGTCTTTAAGTCTGTGCCTCACATCTCGAGAAGCATTCATCTCATTGCCTTCACACATAGCATATATATTGTTAAGAGCCCTGGGAAGTGCAGTGTTGAATTTTACGATTTGCAAAATGCATTCAATATCAATAAACTGTGAATAAAGAGACGGTCAGTGCTCTGCAGCAGCAGCGGCGGCTGGGACTCATAAATTTAGGTCAAGGTTGTTCGTACAGAGTCGAGCTTCACCGAACTTGGAAAAAAGCAGGTGAACAGCTCTTTGTGCAACAGCAGCTGGTCTTTACTTGCAGCTTAATTACTGCAGGTCAATTTTTACAGTTTCAGAATGAAAGCTGCATCCAGCATCACCACAGGCTAAACAAACAACACATTCCAAACAGGCAGGTTGAGAACGGGAACTGCAGTAGTAAAAATAATCTTTAGATATATCCTAGTTACAAATACATGTATGGACTGATAATATGGGGCGATATGGCAAAACATTTGTGCAAAGGATATCGATAATTATCATTAAATGTCACGTTATTAATTTTAAGTGTAAAGACTGATTTTTGCTCCCGAGTGAAGGTTGTGGTTTCAAACTGTTTTATGAGAGTGACAAACATTTGATAAACAGCAAATAATTATCTAAATCTGAGGAAGACTAATTATGTGTTATACCTCCTTACACAATGCATAACCATTATATCAATATATATTCAACCTTTATTGTATTGCTATTGCTTTATTGCCCACCATGCCCAGCCTTCATTGATATATTTTTCTGTATCATTACAGGATGATGAGGATGTCAGGAAGAGTCATGAGTTGCTGTGCAGCTCTGTTCCTTGCATTGGCATCTGTGTCAGCTGTAGAAAGACTCAATTCAATTAATGATTTGAAGAAAATCAACTTCGGTCAATCTGTGCCCAAACACACTCTTCTACTTCTCCACTGGTTTGCCAACGTAGTTGATATCGACAGCAACAACATTGTACGGTTGACCTTTGACCCAAACGATGACGATTTTGGATCGCATCATTATGGCAACTTTGAGAGGATGCTGGAGCAGACGCCTTATGGTTACAAGTACTACACTGTTGGCAATCTCCTTCTAGACGAACGTGAACAACTTCCAGATTATGTCGTCCATCCCCGGGCAGAGTATGCGGGAAGAAACTGGGACCGGATCATATTCAGAGTCAGGCTGCAGAGCACAGGATGGCAAACTTTGCAACAGATGGATCGAGTGTACATCACACAGCATTATGGGATCCCTGGAAATACGACATATGATCCTGAACATACCTATGAGATCACGACAAACCTCTTGAGACAGATCCGAGAGTTTTCAGTGGGAGCAAACTCACTGATGATTCTCAGAAATCGCTATGGAAGTAACGCTAGTGATTTCCAGTTATCAGAAATCAGAAACATATGGGGGAACCTTGCTTGTCTTGGACTGCTGTTGTTTATTGTGATCCAGGAAAGGTACAACTTTATCCAACAATGTGCCATCCTTCAGAATGAGACGAAAAGGAAAGAGGAAAGAGGAGGAAACAAGGTTGTGACACAACCTTATATTCCTCATTGTAACATCCAAGAACCCAGACAAAATCAGGAGAACGGTGACACATGGTTTTTTCTCATGTTAGTGGTTGTATTTATATATGTCTTTGCCATTCTTCGCAGTGCTTTTTAGAGGTAGGGGAAGATGACAAGATATGAGAAAGATGTAGTCCAAACCAAACGTTTTTCTGTTTACTGTTTATTTATTTATTTAGTATTATATTTAACTTCACAAAAGGAAAAAAAAAGACGAAACATACAATACATTACTTTTAAGTTGATTGACCTGGATAAGGGTTAATTCTAAAAGCTGGTGTATGCTTTGTTTTCATGTTTATTTAAATAGGTACTACATTATTTTCTTAACACTGTTCTGGTAAATATTGAGATAGAGGTTGTGTTCATGGACCAAATACTGAAAAATCACAGAGTCTTCAGGGTGTCACTGCAGGTCAGCCCTAATTTAGGCTAAAGTATCTGATCAGTACATGATCTTCACAAAGTGTCGACATCAGTTAAAGACAGTGATGTTATATTAGTTCAGATTAAAACATGCATATTAAAATTTAATTTGCAAGAATCTTACTTGCCTTGGAAAATTACAGAACAAAAGATTAAGGATATATTTTACATTTATTAGACCAAGAAGTGTGGTCCAAGGGTTCTACTTACAAAAAATAAACCACACCTAGTTAATTACAGCACAAACTCTTCTTTAAAATAACTATTTTTATACATAGTAAGGCACTATACTGGTCTTAACGCTTCAGGCTTAATTCATATTCAATGTCATGCTCCAGCACGTCTAATCCAGTAGTGGTGACTCACTGTTCTTTCATATGTGTTTCCTAGAGATGAAGAGAAAGTAAATAGCTCTGATGCATAGATGAGACCCACAAGTGAAAGGATCGATGGCGTGCTAAGCATAGCTCACATTGATAATGTATTAGCATAAACAAAATAATAGATGTATATTTTACATATGGTTTTGTATTCTTGCTATAATATTGTAAATGGGGTGTTCATTGAATACACACTGCTGTTTGTTTGGTGTGTAAATAAAAAGTTTAAAAGACAACACATTTGTCCATCTCTTCCTTCCACTTCCTCAATTAGCCAACGTGTGGGAGAACAGTGGTCTACAGAAAGACATTTTTGTTTCTGACACAATATGAGATCACTCAGATATAGAAGACCCCCTTGTTTATTCAGTGTTGATGAATTAATTTACTTATTCAACATATGGGTTAAACTCCAATCTACATAAAAGCTGTAAAAACATCACATCCTCTGTTCCTTTGGTTGTGCTTAAGCCAGTTTCAAATTTAATTCAGCTGAAGTAACTGGATCAGTTTGTGTTAAGGAAATTCACCATGAACCGTTTAACTTTTCTGTTTAAAAAGACAATCATGGTACAAATAAGACAGGAAATATTGAATAGTGGCCATCAGTGAAAATCACAATGACACTTAAACTTGAGTTCAAAAAGTATGTAGACAAAGATCTAGAATGAAACTTAGTAGAGAGCATGCCCCCACCAAGGCCCACAAGTCCCCTTAAAGTCAAATGCATCAAATTACAGAAAACTCAGATATCAGTCCTCTTAATATGCCAGATTATTTCCTTCAAGATCCATGAATTATCTGGGAAATTGGCAAAAATATTTTAAAAAATGCCCTATTTTGCGACAGCTAAGAAAGTAGTTTAAAAAATCTTGGAACTGGCTCTTAACAAAAAGTCTCATACTTCAACCAGTTTAGCAGGTTTTGTGTAATCCTGCTGACAAAAAAAAACAGACGGGCGAAAACATAATCTCCTCAGTGGAGGTAAATAAGATAATACAACAAACAAGTACTGCCATAAGAAACTAATCTGTGATAATCATACTAGGTAATAATAAGCAAGGATTTATTAGAAAGCCTTTCGTCCAAAAGGACACAGTGTCAAATACCTGCACAGACCAGTTATCTTCATCAACACAAAATCTGAAATGACTTATGGAATAATTACACTTTACAGAATCATTCCTCTGATAATTAAAAGCACAAATAATCAGCTATAGCATGTTGGGTTCAACAACCCCGACAAAACACTGACAGACAAAACAGATTCTTTTCAAAAGGACATTTGATCCAAGCTGCAGTACCTTCTGCAACCACCAGCAACAGATTCGTTATTGGTTTCATTTCTAAGGAAACAGGAAGGGGAGTTATAACGGCTCAAACACAGACAGACACAGACACGATTCCCTAACAGCAGCAAACTAACAAAAGGTGAGTGCTCTTATTTTCTGATCACTATTTCCTTGATTTACGTCGGTTTTCTCTCAATATGATTGATGAAGCAATTTTAAGTTCTCTACCTGCAGGTTTCTACACTGAAAACTTACTCGGGTGAACCATATGTAAAGGGCAGCTGAAAGTTTGTTCTGTTAGATTGAATTTGGAGAGGTTTACAATGTGCTATGTCAGTATTCTCAGAATTTGTTGTGTAATTTGTTATCGCTTTTTATTGTATATATTATCATATTTCCTTGTTTATATTATGTTATAAGTTTATTCTATTGACTCCTTTGGTTTCTGTAATATGGCAAATTTCCCCCCCAGTGGGACTAATAAAAGGATCATCTTATCCTCATACACATATTTCAAAATTAAGCAACAACACACACATCCAATTTACAGCCTTTAAAGTCCCCTCAGTGAAAATCAAGTTTTTAAATGTGTTCCCCTTGTGTCCTTTATATGTTGAAATAAGTAGTCAGCATCAGGGCTGCCTGTACTTCCACTTTAACACTGCAGTGAACAAATGCCAATCTGAAAAAAAAAATGTTTTTGATTCAGACAGGTGAACAGCTCTTTGTGCAACAGCAGCTGATCTTTACTTACTGCAGCTTAATTACTGCAGGTCAATTTTACAGTTTCAGAATGAAAGCTGCAACCAGCATCACCACAGGCTAAACAAACAACCCATTCCAAACAGGCAGGTTGAGAACAGGAACTGCACTAGTAAAAATAATCTTTAGATGTATCCCTAGTTACAAATACATGTATGGATTGATAATATGGGGCGATATGGTAAAAAATTTGGGCCAAGGTTATCGATAATTATCATATTAAATGTCATGTTATTAATTTTAAGTGTAAAGACTGATTTTTGCTCCCGAGTGAAGGTTGTGGTTTCAAACTCTTTTATGAGGAGAGAATGACAAACATTTGATAAACAGCAAATAATTATCTAAATCTGAGGAAGACTAATTATGTGTTATACCTCCTTACACAATGCATAACCGTTATATCAATATATATTCAACCTTTATTGTATTGCTATTGTTTTATTGCCCACCCTTCATTGATATATTTTTCTGTATCATTACAGGATGATGAGGATGTCAGGAAGAGTCACGAGTTGCTGTGCAGCTCTGTTCCTTGCACTGGCCTCTGTGTCAGCTGTAGAAAGACTCAATTCAATTAATGATTTGAAGAAAATCTACAGTGGTCAATCTGTGCCCAAACACACTCTTCTACTTCTCCACTGGTTTGCCAACGTAGTTGATATCGACAGCAACAACATCATATGGTTGACCTTTGACCCAAACAATGACGATTTTGGATGGCATTATTATAGCAACTATGAGCAGGTGCTGGACCCACTGCCTCGGGGTTACAAGTACTACACTGTTGGCAATCTCCTTCTAGACGAACGTGAACAACTTCCAGATTATGTTGCCCATCCCCGGGCAGAGTATGCGGGAAGAAACTGGGACCGGATCGTGTTCAGAGTCAGGCTGCGGAACACAGGACGGCAAACTTGGCAACAGATAGATCGAGTGTACATCACACAGCATTATGGGCACCATGGAAATACGACATATAATCCTGAACATACCTATGAGATCACGACTAACCTCCTGAGACAGATCCGAAAGTTTTCAGTGGGAGCAAACCAGTCACTGAGGACTCTCAGAAATCGCTATGGAAGTAACACTAGTGATTTCCAGTTATCAGAAATCAGAAACATATGGGGGAACCTTGCTTGTCTTGGACTGCTGTTGTTTATTGTGATCGAGGAAAGGTACAACTTTGACCAACAAAGTGCCAGCCTTCAGAGTGAGACAACAGGAGGAAACAAGGTTGTGACACAACCTCATTACAACATCCAAGGCCCCAGACAAAATGGGTGGAATTGTGAAACATGCATTCTCATTTTAGTGCTTATATGTATATTTGTCTTTGCCATTCTTTGTTTCCTCTGGCATTCCAGCGGTAGGGGAAGATGACAAGAAATGAGAAAGATGTTGTCCAAACCAAACGTTTTTCTGTTTATTACTTATTTTACTCAATTATTTTTTTTAAATTATATTTAACTTCACAAAGAAAAAAAAAAAGACAAAAAAAGACGAAACATACAATACGCAATATTACTTTTAAGATGATTGGGAATCAAGCAGTTAGGACTGATCAATGGACCTGGATAAGGGTTAATTCTAAAAGCTGGTGTATGCTTTGTTTTGCTTTCATGTTTATGTAAATGGTTACTACATTATTTTCTTAACACTGTTCTGGTAAATATTGAGATAGAGGTTGTGTTCATGGACCAAATACTGAAAAATCACAGAGTCTTCAGGGTGTCACCTCAGGTCAGCACTAATTTAGGCTATAGTACCAACGTAAAATCTATCTGATCAGTACAGGATCTTCACAAAATGTCGACATCAGTTAAAGACAGTGATGTTATATTAGTTCAGATTAAAACCTGCATATTCAAATTTAATTTGCAAGAATCTTACTTGCCTGGGAAAATTACAGAACAAAAGATTAAGGACATATTTTACATTTATTAGACCAAGAAGTGTGGTCCAAGGGGTTCTACTTACAAAAAATAAACCACACCTAGTTAATTACAGCACAAACTCTTCTGTAAAATAACTATTTTTATACATAGTAAGGCACTATACTGGTCTTAACGCTTCAGGCTTAATTCATATTCAATGTCATGCTCCAGCACGTCTAATCCAGTAGTGGTGACTCACTGTTCTTTCATATGTGTTTCCTAGAGATGAAGAGAAAGTAAATAGCTCTGATGCATAGATGAGACCCACAAGTGAAAGGATCGATGGCGTGCTAAGCATAGCTCACATTGATAATGTATTAGCATAAACAAAATAACAGATGTATATTTTACATATGGTTTTGTATTCTTGCTATAATATTGTAAATGGGGTGTTCATTGAATACACACTGCTGTTTGTTTGGTGTGTAAATAAAAAGTTTAAAAGACAACACATTTGTCCATCTCTTCCTTCCACTTCCTCAATTAGCCAACGTGTGGGAGAACAGTGGTCTACAGAGACATTTTTGTTTCTGACACAATATGAGATCACTCAGATATAGAAGAACCCCTTGTTTATTCAGTGTTGATTAATTAATTTACTTATTCAACATATGGGTTAAACTCCAATCTACATAAAAACTGTAAAAACATCACATCCTCTGTTCCTTTGGTTGTGCTTAAGCCAGTTTCAAATTTAATTCAGCTGAAGTAACTGGATCAGTTTGTGTTAAGGAAATTCACCATGAACCGTTTAACTTTTCTGTTTAAAAAGACAATCATGGTACAAATAAGACAGGAAATATTGAATAGTGGCCATCAGTGAAAATCACAATGACACTTAAACTTGAGTTCAAAAAGTATGGAGACAAAGATCTAGAATGAAACTTAGTAGAGAGCGTGCCCCCACCAAGGCCCACAAGTCCCCTTAAAGTCAAATGCATCAAATTACAGAAAACTCAGATATCAGTCCTCTTAATATGCCAGATTATTTCCTTCAAGATCCATGAATTATCTGGGAAATTGGCAAAAATATTTTTAAAAATGCCCTATTTTGCGACAGCTCAGAAAGTAGTTAAAAAAATCCTGGAACTGGCTCTTAACAAAAAGTCTCATACTTCAACCAGTTTAGCAGGTTTTGTGTAATCCTGCTGACAAAAAAAAACAGACGGGCGAAAACATAATCTCCTCAGTGGAGGTAAATAAGATAATACAACAAACAAGTACTGCCATAAGAAACTAATCTGTGATAATCCTACTAGGTAATAATAAGCCAGGATTGATTAGAAAGCCTTTAGTCCAAAAGGACACAGTGTCAAATACCTGCACAGACCAGTTATCTTCATCAACACAAAATCTGAAATGACTTATGGAATAATTACACTTTACAGAATCATTCCTCTGATAATTAAAAACACAAATAATCAGCTTTAGCATGTTGGGTTCAACAACCCCGACAAAACACTGACAGACTAAACAGATTCTTTTCAAAAGGACATTTGATCCAAGCTGCAGTACCTTCTGTAACCACCAGCAACAGACTTGTTATTGGTTTCATTTCTAAGGAAACAGGAAGGGGAGTTATAAAAGCTCACACACAGACAGACACAGACACGATTCCCTAACAGCAGCAAACTAACAAAAGGTGAGTGCTCTTATTTTCTGATCACCATTTCCTTGATTTACGTCGGTTTTCTCTCAATATGATTGATGAAGCAATTTTAAGTTCTCTACCTGCAGGTTTCTACACTGAAAACTTACTCAGGTGAACCATATGTAAAGGGCAGCTGAAAGTTTGTTCTGTTAGATTGAATCTGGAGAGGTTTACAATGTGCTATGTCAGTATTCTTAGAATTTGTTGTTGTGTTGTTATTTTACATCGCTTTTCATTGTATATATCATCATATTTCCTTGTTTATATTATGTAATGTTTACTCAGTCTGTTCTATTGACTCCTTTGGTTTCTGTAATATGGCAAATTTCCCCCCCCAATGGGACTAATAAAGGATTATCTTATCCTCTTACACATAATATTTCCAAATTAAGCAACAGCACACACAAACACATCAAATTTACAGCCTGGGTGTGACTCAGTAGCTGGAATAGAATTGCTGAAATAATTATTTATTTCCAAGCTAGAAAGTGAGTTATGCATTTGTTTATTATTTGTACTTGACTGCAAGCCAAGTTTCCCCATTGTTTAAATAATGTGTAATTGTTGTTATTAATCAAGACAAAATACAAAAACTTGCTATTGTTAGTTTGCTAATGTATATTAATTTAATGTATACCTCTGTAAACTAAATTAATCATCTAGTGATCAAAACAAAAAATGGATATTAGATATCAGAATTATCAATCATGGGGATAATCAAGCATTTGGATCCATCCTTTGTTGCAAATACAAGTATGGGTTGGGAATTCTCAGTATGAATGAACAATCCAGCTAATATTTTCTAAATATCATTACAGGATGATGAGGATATCAGGAAGAGTCATGAGTTGCTGTGCAGCTCTGTTCCTTACAGTGGCATCTGTGTCAGCTGTACAAAAGCTCCAGTCAATCAATGATTTGAAGAAAATCAACTTTGACCAATCTGTGCCGAAACACACTCTTCTGTTGCTCTACTGGTTTGCCAATGTAGTTGATATCAACAATAACCATGTCATTTCCTTGACCTTCGACCCAAACAATGAAGATTATGGCTCGCATCATTATGGCAACTATGAGCAGCTGCTGGACCCACTGCCTCGGGGTTACCGGTACTACACTGTTGGCAATCTTAATGTAGACAGTCATGAACAACTCCCAGACTACGTCGTCGATCCCCTGGCAGAGTATGAAGGAAGAAACATGGACCGCATCATATTCAGAGTCAGGCAACAGAACACAGGAAGATCTATGCAGACAGATCAAGTGTACATCACACAGCACTATGAGACCTCTGAACAACAGGGGACAAGGTATAACCCGGAACATACGTACCAGGTCAGTACCAACCTTCTAAGACAGATCAGAGAGTTTTCTGATGGAGAACACCAGGACTCACTGTGGGATCTCAGAAATCGCTATGGCAGTAGTGCTAACGATCGCGAATTAGTGCACATCAGAAACACGTGGGGTAACCTGGCTTGTCTTGGCCTGCTGCTGTTTATTGTAATCAAGGAAAAGCAGTCTTACAAACAAAACAAAAGACCTCAGCCTCCAGCGAGAAGAAACACGCAACCTGATTTTGTTGTCAACATCCCAGAAAACCCATCACAGACATATCCCAGACAAAATCATATGGGGACTGGTTCGTTGAATTTGAGGGATGAGACTCAACTTACGGTGACGACCAGCAAGAATGGAGAAGCCAGGATTCTTTGGGAGAATGTTACTGAAAATCGCCTAAACAATGGAGTGATGGTAGTGCTTTTCAATAACAATAGGGACCAGGAAGCAAGCAAGACTTTTATGTGCATTGGGGACAGTTCAGGCAGTTGGGACACCTCAGTGCCGCTAAATGACGGTCTTCAGGCTCGACTACATAAGGTGAGGAGACAGTGGTGCTTCTTGAAAGTGGTGGGAGAGGAGATATGCAGAGGTCCTGAGTTTAAGAATCCCAGAGCAGACAGCGCAGTCAATATAAGCGGCTACGATGCACACCTCCAGCTCTTTGTAAAAGATGGCAAGGCGTGTGCTCGCTTATTTGTCAAGAAGACCTTCAGTAATTGGAAGTCTGAATTTAACAATTCTTGGGTTGGTTTCTATGCCTCTGCAGATAAAGCCACAAATCAGTATGAATGGTGGCAGTGGCAATGGGCAACTAAATTCAGACGTAGCACTGATGTTCAGGACTACCTTTATGATGTATACGATTATCACTCAGGTATGTCCATTGCCCCTGGAGTCCAAGCACGATTCATAGGCCAGCCTGAGGAAGTTAAAGCATGCACTCCAAGCTGGGGGGGCTGAAGATGACTGGATATGCATTGCAGACAATGTTTAAGTGGATGGAAAATCAACCCTGCTTTAAAGTTGATTTTATTTGTTCACCTGCTTCTTGCACATATTGTTCATCTCTCTTCAAAATGCTGTCCTGTTGTACGATTTGTTTTTCCTTTGTACGTTTCATTTCATTGAGTCTTGTATTTGCCAATTTCGTGAATTTTTTTAACATTGAGAGATATTTGTGATGAAACAACAAATGCACTGAATAACAGAACATCTCTAGTTTGCTTGGACTGAAAAGCCTCAGCCTGCTGTGAATAGCTTTTAAAGGGATCTCACCTGTCTGAATTTTATTACATCACAAAATATTAAAACAACAGTTTCATCAGAACAAGAAGTGAAGTCTCATTGGTTGTATTTCACCAAAACCACATCTGGACATTATGAGCTGATTGGTTGTACCTAAAAACCTGAAATGATTTAATAATACTGTAAAGTCTTCTCTGAAATGTCTTTTTGTAAATCCTTATAATTGCTCTGGTATGGTCATAAAGTTCCAGGCTTTATTCATGCCACAATGTCATGCTCCAGCACGTCTAATCTAATAATAGAGACTCACTGTTGCTTCATCCTGTGTCTCGTACAGATGAAAAAAAAGTACATAGCTGTGATGGATAAATGAAAGAGTGAAAGAAACTATGATCTGCTCTGATAATGTATTAGCTTTTAGAAACTGGATTGTATTCCAAGTATTGTTTTGTATTCTTCCTGTAATGTTGAAAATTGGAGTTTTATAAATCACACTGTATGTATCAGACCCATGTCAGTGTTTTTATTGCAAGTTAAAGAAAGAGTGTTTTTGTTGAGTGCATGTGTGGCCCATGATGCAAAACACGTACACAGATGAGCGATTTATCAGAAAGATCATTTCCAACCCTTGTGAAATTCACAAGTCCTCGTTTCTAGCCAAGTCCTGAACAGACCTATGAAAAGGCCTTTATGTTTGTGTTGAAGAGATGAGTACCGTTTTAATGTGGTGAAACTCAGCAAGACCAAGCAGGTCATAAGATGAGTCATTACTAATAACTGTTGCAGATTGAGCTTCAAGAAAATACAAATCAAAAAGGTTCCTCTCTGGAGTGACAGAGTCCAGAGCCAAGTGTTAAAGACAAACAGACACTGCTGTTTGTTGACACATTCATTATCTCATAATACAAGTCCAATACACGGAGTCAAAGAATCGTGATCTACAGGAAACGTCTTACTCCTGCTACAAAATAATACCAAATATTTAGAATCTCCATTTGTGGCAGAGAAATATAACAATGATCAATGATCATCCCAATATACATTTCATCACAGCAGTAAAACTTAGTGCAACACATACCGATATATTGCTCATGCATTGTGCAAGCAGGGTGAGGAAGTAAACATACAATTGATCTACCTCAGATATGCAAAATGTTTTGCTGTTTGTCACTGTCTGCTCATAAAGATGTTTAAAACCAAAGCCTTCACGCAGAAGCAAAAACCTGTCCAAACATTCATCGTGAAAATGATCGATACGAACTGGCCCTGCCCTACATACCAACTAGGCTAATTGATGTTCTAATGCAGTCGTGTTACATTTCTTCATCTCGATTAAAGCACTTTGACTTGTGGTATGTGTGATAAGTGCCACACCCACCATGATTCTCTGTGTTCAACTCTGATAATAAGACTGGCCTTGTCTATGCTAACATACATGTTTTAATACTGGCAATAGAAAGTAACTGAAAATACATTATCTCGATTTAAAAAATAAATAAAGAAAACACTAGAATGACACAAGTTGGTGAAAGGACAAATCTGTGGAATTAGACAGGCACTATTCTCCTGTATAGATGTAATGTAATATACAATATACATAATATATAGTGGCATATACAGTAATGTGTGAGGATGGTAAAAAAATCCTTAACACTCAGTAGAGCGCATACCTCCAAGACCCAACAGTACCTTTAGATTCAACCAAGCTGCACCAAATTGCACACATGATATCAGTGCCTGATCTTTTCCCCATTCCCTGGGAAAAGAGGGAAAATGTCAACAAACGCAATGTTGAAGAAAGTGGATTATTCCTGGATCCGCCCCCGGAACCAGACCAACACCAAAATTGAATGGGTTCTTCCCTGACCCACCACATCCTTCCACAAAGTTTCTTGGGAATCTGTTCAGTTATTTTTCTGTAATCTTGCTGACATACAAACAAAAGGACAATGGTGAAAACATAATCTTGGCTGAGGAAAAAATAAATACAAATAAATAAATAAATCAAACTATGCCGTCACTTTTACTGGTTTATCGATGACAGTCCGTCAGGGATTTAAACTCATAAACCCAGTGCCTCTTACCAGATATTAGACTGACTCTGTAATATGTCATCACAATGACAGCAGACAAAATAAATCAAGCTTTAAGGCATGGTCAGGAAACTACGATGAGCGGTGTACAGAATGAATGAATGAGTGTGTGAGTGTGTGTGAACATGAGATCACATCCTGTGGAAGCGCCACAAGACTGGACACAGCTGTTCTTCGTTACAGCCGACAAATCAACTGAAGCAGAGCATGTCATTACAGCACCTTGAGTTTTACGATACAAAAAAAAACAAAAAAAAAAAACTACCAGCTTATCACTTATCAGCATGTTCATGCAGTCACTCTCCCCTTGGCGAGACATTCTGAACCTCATTATCTTTTTGAAGACGCATGTACTCACAAATATCTGCGAGCACAGACACACAAACACAGGCAGATCATATCACATGGGCCCTCAAACATACAGAAGTACACAACAAAGAGTGAAACAGAAAAACATCACTTTCTAATACAGTGGTCACCAGCCTTTTCGAGCCCAAGATCACTTTTTAAATTCCAAACTTAAGCCGAGATCTACCATCACATTACATTTAGGTGACGCTTTTATCCAAAGCGACTCACAATAAGCGCATCAACCATGAGGAACAAACCCAGAACAACAAGAATCAAGACAGCACAATTTCTTCAAGAAAGCCAAACTACAAAGTGCTATAAGTAAGTGACATCTAAGTGCTACTAAATTGTTAGTTTAAACTTTTATTCAAGGTATAGTCGGAAGAGGTGTGATTTGAGTTTGCGGCGGAAGATGTGTAGACTTTCTGTCCTGATGTCAATGTGGAGCTCATTCCACCATTTAGGAGCCAGGACAGCAAACAGTCGTGATTTTGTTGATATCTTCCAAAAAAACACTTAGGAGGGTCATACTTATTATTTTTTGCAATTTCTCTTAAAGGCTGAATGTACAAGAAATAAATATACACAAAGAAGGGCAGTTGTGCAACTTTTTCTATTCAATGCACAATATTCAAATTAATATCAATTCATATTTACAATGCAAAATATGTAGCTTCTCAGTTCCACATCATGTTCTGCAGAGGAGCTGCTACTGCAGCACAATGTTTTTACATATCGGCTTTGATTTGAATATGGCCACAAATATGATTATTGCCTTGTATGAAAGAAGTCCCTTGTACTCAAATAAATACCAGTACTACACAGTATGAAGCCGTGCATCTTCCGCTCCAGCAAATATTTCACAATAAAAAAAACCTTTTTAAACAAGGGAGTGGATTCCATCAACAGAAACGCTCGAGTGCTTTTATTTTGAAAAGGCATACAGAAAGTGTCGCAACCATTTGTTTGTGACATAAATTCATCAGATAAACATTAAAACTGTTCTAATAGAAAATCTTTATGAAAAAGTATATTTTTTAAAGAAGTTGCCTGAATCCGTTCTGTGTGTACTCGTGGAGAAAATGGAAAGTAAATTGTAGTTTTAGGAGCGTCGTCAAAATGTGGTCTGTCGGTTTAGCTTTACTCCGAAATGCTTGGAGGTTATAGTGGGCTTTTCTCATTTTGTTTTCACCCCGTTGACGGACTTTACAGGAAAGCACACTCCTCCTCGCACACTTTATCTCTCTCACCATTTTGTCTTCCTCTTCCCTTCTGCTCTCTCTCTCTCTCTGAGCCAAATGTGGCAGAAGTTTAGACTTAATCCTCTCACTTTTCCTAGCTTATTCCCCTCCTATTAACACAAGACCACATTTAAGTTATTTAGCACATATGCTTTCTGGTTCACCAAGGGTGGTACATGCCAAACAATAAAAAAAAAAGAATTAAATAAAATCATGATCTGTTTGCAGAAGAAGTACAGTGGACAGAGAGGTAACACACAAATTAAAAAGTGGAGGGTTTCTATTTTTATGTAGAATGTTTTATGACCTCCAGATTTGGAATGCATCACCTCCCAGCCGCCTACGCCTTGATACTACTCCACCAGAGAGAGCAGCCCATGAGTACAGCTGTCTCCAGATAGCAGGGACGGACGGACGGAGTGCATACACACACACACACACACACACATACACACACACACACACACACACACACACACACACACACACACACACACACACACACACACACACACACACACACACACACACACACACACACACACACACACACACACACACACACACACACACACACACACACACACACTGATTTTGAAGTCACTGCACACACACCCAGGCACAATGACACAATCTTTTCTACAATAACAAGAACCAGTCGAAAGTGCAACCTCTATTGAAGCCTACTTGTGAATTAAATGATTAAAATGATAAGATAAAACACACCACTGACACTGGAGCATATGTACTGTAAGCTTTATAAATCCCTGCAATTCAAAGCAATACAAAACAAATTTAAAAAGAGACAGCCCACTTGCAGAGCCTCTAGTGGCTGCAATTCATTATGCCCAACTGAAGCAAAGGAAGAAATCAACATTGTCTAGGTATTCACAGAAATCCAGCTAAAATAAAAAGATTGTCCTCAGGGTGGTGCTAAAACAAAGGTCATGGGGTTACCATAAATATTAGGTTTCATCCACTGAGGATGAAGAATATCCACAATGCACTTCATGGAAATGGGACAGTTAATATTTGAGATTCCTTGTCATGCACTAAAGGTGTTTTCTGTGCAAACTGCGTCTCAACAGGTGACAAAATATTAGGAATCAGACACTTGGAAATACAAAAACTCAAATTTAGACTCACAAATAATTTCAGCATGTTTTAAAATCTAAACCAACAAGCTGAATGGACGATTTGTGGAACGAGTGATTTACTGAGTCTTTCTTCCTGGTCGTCCTGACAGATTCATCCAGTGAGACAATGACTCATTGGTGAGCACTACCTTACCACAGCTATGGAGCCGCCCTTGATATTTTGCCCCAGTAAAACCAATACTTATCTCTATTTGAGTTTGGCATCATCTCTGCACCACACGTCTCATGTTAGTCAGTAGAGGAAGAGTATTAAAAGCCACCTCTGCTCTGTCTGGACAATGATAGATTTTGCATTCATTTATAGCTCTGTATGTCACACAAGTAGAGCAGTCAACTGAGAAAACACACTCAAAGCCAAAAACACTAGTAAACTTGCTGTGTCACTGGCATTTCTACACTAACCAATTACACTAACTAAAAATACACCCCCACATAAACTGCAGTTTCTTAATCTCACATAATCTGAATTTACAGTGATTTTACCCTGTCTGAGTCCAGTAGTTGATCTAAGTTCATGTGAGCTGAGCTTCTCGTTTGTTGGCCTGTATGAGATATTTTCCAGCTGCTGTCCTGGGAGTAGCCCTGCGATTCTCATCATCACCCTCACTGACCTACATTCACAGACAGTCTAGACTGACCAGCTCACAAAACTCATGCTTGAACCGTCTTTGGCTGGTGCCGTCATTTCGTAGCTGCATTGTAATGTTACGTGGAACAAAAATAGTGGATATCCTGAATAAATACAAAGCCTAGTTTAAAAAAAAAAAAAAAAGTGTGTTAAGATGTGACAAGACAATGGTTTGTGAACGGGCTTCAAGATAAGGTAAAATAAAACTGTCATGAACAGAAAAGGGAAAATGAGCAACAACACGGTAAAGCAATGATCAAATGATTTCATCATAGTGCGGCTGCTGCCAAACCGTTGCAAGTTATTAGATTGAGGAAGATAGGCCATGTTGAAACTGGTTACAACCACATCTCCAAGGACAAACACAGTCAACATGCACCTTAATAAAAAACAGTTATAGAAAACATGCTGAAGCAGGTACTCACTGTCTGTTGGTCGGGACGTGGGTGTCTCTGTGATGGGCGACCGCACCCTCTCCACCCGGGGCTCTGCCAGGGAAGGCAGGGGAGCGCTTGGGGCAGGAGGCGGGTGGTTGTTGTTGTTCTCCATTGCGCTGCCTGGCACTAAACCGTCCGGCTGTCTGAAGACAGGCATCTCTGGCTTCCGGGAGACTCCATCAGCTGGGCTGAGGATGGGGGACGGGGTCTCTGCTTTTCTCTGGGGGGGGTCAGGGATCCTAGAGACTGGGGCAGAGGACAGCTGGGCATCCATCCTCCTCGGAGGGGCGGGGGGTTCACTGGACCGTGTCATGGCGAGCTCTGCACGCCTGTTTGTGGAAGTGGAGATGGAGTTGGAGGAGCTGTCGAGAGGGGTGCTCCGACTGCCCAGGCTTACCTCAGGTCGTTTGAGGCCAAAGCGGGCGATGCCGGCGCTGGGCGAGTTGTCAATTTGCTTGGAGGAGACCTCGATGGAGATTTCTGTGCGGCGGGAAGAGGCTGTGTCGGGGTTACGACCCCCTGATAACTCAATGCGCCTCATGCTGGTATTTGGGGAACGTGGATTGGAGGACTCGGAGGGGGAAGATCTGGTGGAGGAGTAGTCAGAGTTGCGGGAGCTCAGGTCGTAGCTCCGCTGGCTGGATGTGGAGGTGGTTGATGAGCGGAGAGGGTTGGTGGTCCGACGAGACAGGGGCGAGGGGTGTGTGGATGAATCCGCCTCCTCCACCTCAAACGACCGTTTCAGTGCTGAAAAAATAAAAATAAAAGAACAGTAGGTCAAACCAGTGCCGTTACAACAGGGTAGGTCGGGGTTTGCGCATACACTTTGCTATTATTTATGTGTCTGCACAATATGCACTTTGTTTATAATCACAAGACGGAATGAAGCTTTTGAAAATGGGAATGATGCGGAATCATGCGTTTCTTTGTTGGGAGAGGAGGGTGACGTTCGGCTTGGTTCAATGTGCGGCCTCCTAGGTCCCTCGGAAAACCAAGAATCTCAGATGCTGGAGCGGAGAGTGAACACAGCCTAATTCCGCATTTATTTATTATGAGTACATGAGTAAAACACAGTGAAGCAGCATTATGATGTATGGTGCATGATTTGGATTTCTACAATGCTTTTCTATTCTTGATGACCGTTCAAAAAGCTTCACCCATTTCACACAAGCATTCAGCACAACCGCCAGGAGCAATTTGGGGGTTCAGCATTTTGCCCAAGGACACTTCAGGGCTCAAACCGCCAACCTTCTGTTTGGTGGATGACCCACTCTACCCCCATTGTCTATATGACATATTAAAAGTCAATTCATGTCATCCAGTCCGGGTGGAGGAGGAAAGTTTGTGGATGAGTGAATTGATCACCACGTCAACAGAGCTATTTCATTTAAATATGATCATATACTGTGACCATTTCTTTTTACTTACTACTTTATTTATTTCATCTTAACCTTTATTTGACCAGGAAAATTCCCCATTGAGATTAAAATGACTGATATTACAGCACATTTGGCCATTACAGCAAATCTTTAAAAGCGTATATATGGTGCAGCAGTGGGATATGTTCGAGTTGGAGTTGGTTTTGTTATCCGGACCTGGAAACCCTGAACTCAACGAACAAAGCCAAACTTAACTTCCACGGAGATTTAAGGTGACATTAAACCCTGCTTCTTTCTAAATAATGATAATAACACTTAATAGATCAACGTGACAGGACCGGTTCGCACCCTGGCACCGACATGGACAGTTTATTAGTTTAACCACAGTGACGCTTCACACCCGTAAATGACTTTAATGACGGCGGCAATTCTTTCCAGAGAAAGCCGCGGTTAACGTCATTCCGCACGGAGCTGCAGTTCATGACGAACCGCGGTGGAACACACTGGTCTTACCGGATTTGACGCGCTTCACGTAGTCTGAGAGCTTCATGGCGCCTGTGATGTGTTTCCTGGGTCGAGTTTAGTTATCGTGTCGGGGTGAGGACTCGCATCTATTTAATATAACTGCGTCACCATCTTTGTCTCCTCGCGCACCTGTTCACCTGATGACGACAACCACCTGACCCCCCGCCACGGGAGCGCGCACCCGGCCCGCGCGACCCCTCAATCAATCGATCTGGGTGATGAAACGATATCAATAAATAATAATAACTCTAATAATAATGATATTAATAATGACGAAATAATAATAATGATGCGGATGATAGTAATAATAGTTATTATAAGACACTTTATCTATATAGTACTTTTTAAAAACTGAGTTTACAAAGTGCTTTGACAGCAAAGCAAGAAAGGTAGAATATAAGAGTATAAAGAGTCCGGGTTCAGGTGGTCAGAAACAAGGTAGTGTTCAAATGAAATGAAGAATTATGTCACGTGAATACTTGAACACATAAAAAGCAGTAATAAAACATTAAAAACACAACCTCACGTGAGAGCAAGTCTATAAAAATGGGTTTTAAGCAGTGATATATACAAGAAGTCACTGACTAGCCTTATCACCTCAGGTAGGTTTAATTGCAAGGTAAATTTCATGTGACAGAAGTCCAATACATGGTAATATAATGCTCAGTATGCAAGTACAGTGAGGAGCATAAGATTGATTTGTAAAATAGTTTCAAAGGGTTTTTTATTTCGCCCATGGAGTTTAAAACATTCACTTAGGAGCAAAATCTCTTTATAGTTTTTATACTTAGAAGAAACGAGGGTTCTCCAGTGTAGAGCTTCCTGTTTGTACCTTGAATGAAAACACGACTGGCCGCCCACATTTCACCCTTGTATAAGTGCCGCCACACTGAATCTGCCACTGAACTCCCAGCACCTTTGAGCCTTAACATGGGTTAACATGTTCCTGCTGTAATGTACTCAAATGATTTGGATGTGGTTTATCATGCCCTCAGTACATCCTCTGGAATACAGAATACCTGAAAAACTAATTCCTGTGTTTATTGTGTGTGGCAATTTTGGGTTTTCTGCATTACCATTGAGAAAGAGAGAGAGGAAATTTAAAAAAAGTCTTCTGACTTAGATTTAGACTTGTTACCCATGTACTATACATCTCCACCATAACAGATCGGTTTCTGACAATCAACTCTTTGTTTCATTCAAATAAAACACAGTAAATACATGTGAAAGAACTGCCCCTGAAAGACAACGTTGTCAGTGTGCTCTGCTCTTCTAGAAGTGTCAGAAATAAGCGAGGGAACGACACTCATTACTCGCATTAAGGTTACGTGTAAAATCTCTCACTGAGGACAGGGAATGAAGCACGACAGCCTGATGCTCAGCTTTCGGTGTTTAAATCTTGAGCAGTGAAACCGAAGAGGCAAAGGCACAGTCAAAGTGCCAGAGACCACTTAAGACTGAGATTTCAATTTAATGACCCGTTTGCATAGAACTGAGCTAACTGTGTGGCGTGCCTGCTCTGTGGTGACAGAAAGGCCCGACACATTGAGGTCCACACAGACACGCTGGAGACAGAGGCGCTGTCAGTTGTGCTTCCATACTTCCCTGTGAGCGTGTGTGTGTTTAAACTCAGCTGTAGGGTAAAGCAAACACAGCCTGGTCTCTGCCTCTGTAAACGTCTCTGGACACATTAGGTGTGTGTGTGTGTGTGTGTGTTTATGAATGAAGCAGTGATCACAGACCTTCCAACCAAGCTAAGATAATACTAACGAGCACCAATGTGAACCGAATGTGAACCTTCCCTTTACCTCTCATTTGACCTGAAACTGAAACCGAATCTGCTTTGAAGATTTTTTTTGAACCGCAGTCATCTTGGACTCCGCTCTGAATGAGACACTGTAAACTCAAGTCAGCAGACCCAACCTGCCAAATAAGGAAGACATAGCAGCCGAGCATGATGTTTTTCAACTAACACTCTGTCAGACTTGCACTGAATCCATGTAGTGCACTGAAACATGGTTAAACTGCCAGGAAAACACATGATGTTGCTACTCTGCTCTCCAGTGTAGCATGTAGTGCATGAGCAGCACATGGACATTCCCTGTGCCTCTCTGTGCATGACGGCAGATGAAGTGAACGGGTCAACGAGATGAAGTGCTGACTTTTGTCTTTAGCTGTTAAGGGAAACACAGAATCACGACAGGATTAGCGGGAAGATTGTCAAACTGTTAAACTAGAATAGCCCTCAGAAGAGCGTCCACCTCCACCAAGGCCCAATGTACACACTCATAGAAATCAGTCCCCTTCAACGTGCCTGAATTTTCTTTATCAAGATCCATAAACTATTCCATGGGGAATTGGGGAAAATATCCCCAATAGTCCCAAATAGTTCCGTGGTTATCCGTCCTGTAGTTTTCTTGTAAAACTGCTAACAAACAGATAAACCAATAAACAAACATAACCATTGGCGAGAGTAATTCAACTTTCAGATCATGATTGCTGTCACAATCTGCCATCAAAGCAAATGATTTAACCTAAAGGTCACATGTGAAGCTTCTGACCTCTACTCGTAATATAGATCAGTTTTTAAATTAGCTGAACAGCATTTTTTGTTTCTTTTATTTGTCTCGTGTGCGCAGCAGGAAGCACTTGCACAACAATGGGGAAACGAGTGACAAAACAGCAATGCACCAGATGGTGTAAGCTGGTTAACATGAATGTGACAGATGAAGGATTTAAAATGGGTTTTTTTTATATTTACAGATTAATGAAATAAAAAAATATATTCAACTTTCATTCGAGAATATACTAAATGCATTGTGGTGATAAATACTAAATGTGAGAAGACACACAACAGTTCATGCTCCCAGAAAGTTTTCAATCACCTCCCAGGTTACGTTTGGGGCATAGACTCTTCTATAAGAAGTTTGTGGAAGCATCAAGTTTGTGATGTGAATGCTTTTGTATACTTTCTGAATAACACTGAATGTAAACGTATATATTTTTTTGTTTGTCCATGAAATAACACAGCACATGCAGTGTTCTGGAATGTTTGTGCTTAAGGGAAACGTATAATCCTTAAACTTTCAATGAAACCATATCTCTATATAATTAAGCTCTCATTGTTACTGGAGGAGTTTGCCATTCCAGAGTTAAGATGATTGTGGTGAGATCGATATCAGAGCTCTTTTGAGTGTCTGTGAATGAAAACCAAAGATTTTTTCATCATTAAAAGCACTGAACTGACAAAACACCATCGGTGGCTTTTATTGTGAAGCAGTCACATTAAAATGCATTGAATATGTCACCGGGTTTAGCGCTCATACAGCTGATGTGGCTCTACACATTCAACTCCTCAGCAGGGTAAACAACAAATGTTGGCTGCACTGTAAACTGATATACTAGTTTCTCGACGAGTGCTCGCTGTAACATTAAACCACTGCTACTACAACAACCACGGGATAAAACAAGCAGAACAGAAATCCTATGAATTAAAACTTTCCATTTCTAATTGAAAGCAAAAGCGGTTTCTGCTTGATGTTTCAAAGAAAATCTCTCATCACAGCCCAGTTGTTTTTAGCCACATCAATGAGCCTGCTGATAACTCTGGGATCTTGCCTGGGGTTGGCATCGGGGCAGGTTTCGCTCCACGTGTCCAACGAGGGAGAGAAACAGCGAGGAGTAACTTTAAAGCCCAACAAAGACCCGCTGTGTTCGCTCTACCTCAGAATGACCCTTTGGTGCTTCTCAGCAGCACGAAAGCTATTGGCGTCATTAGCAGGAAACCTGTCCGACCTGGTGAGCATAGAGCCTGATAGTGCTGATAAGGATGCAGACGCCTGAGCCCGGTTATCATCAGCTTCTGTCAGAGGACGCTTCCTCCCTCTAGCTCTGTCAGCGAGGCTCCTCGTGGTGTTTTGTCACAAGACTCAGACTTAATGGTTGAAATCAATACAGCACATTGACTCCAATACTTCTGTCCTTTGACAACGAAAGGTTTCGGTGCAATCCAAAGCCATAGCTAGGTGGCAGTTGGCTTATAAAAGCAGATCCTACTGTGATTGTCACTATTAAGATTCGTGAGTTTCATCCAACAAAATTAATATTGTACGAAGCGCTCTGCCCAACGTTTAAAGAGCAGGAAGTATGGCAGCAACCTGCAATGACTAATTCTATATGTGATTCAGGGTGAAAAGTTCCACGTGGTCTTTTGATAAATTGGAGTGATTAAAAAGCACTTGTGGAAAATGAGTACAAACCAATAGAAGCTCTGCACTGCAGGGATCAGGAAGGTGCTCTAAGTTTTTTTTCTTTCCATTCCCGGTGATTAAATTTAACTTGATCTCATTTCCGACTGTAAACTTTTACAACAGTGATTGGTTGGCGAGTGCAGGTCATGCAGGACGGGCCCCATTCAGCTCTGTAAAAAAAAAAAAGAGGGCGGGCTGTGCTCGGTTCCACTCCTCCACTGCCTAACCCCGACATTTTCACCCACCACAGAAATCTGCTTCTGTGGAATTTCCTCTCACTGGTCCAGCAATTGCCCTTCACATGCAGAGAGAGAGGGGGAAAAGGAAGGAGATCAGCTGGGACAGATGAGACTACTCGCACTCACAACTCGCTGGTTGGTACTCTTGTTTCAACAGGAATACAAGCTTCACCTCACCATGCATACTGTCTGCAGTCTGTCATTACACACAGAGGGTTGTTTGCAAGAGGAAAGAGAGAACAGATCTCTTTCAAGGAGCAGGACAAAATGAAGCTGTATGAAACTGTGTGGGTGTGTGTGTGTGTTCTGCTCAGCGGAAGGTCCAGTGTCTTCGGTCAATGATCTGTGTGTTTGCGAAGCTGAGGTCACAGCTGAGGTCATCGGCTTCAGGCAACAGAATCCTGTCTTCTGTGTCTCTCAGCTTCTCACCGGCGTCATCAGAGCAAAGCATGACACAGTGAATCACAGTGAATCAGTGTCCGGCAGTGGTGACATGGCAAATACACTCACTGCTACATGGAAAACTCTTCCTCTTCTCCCTTCCACTCACAAAGTCACTGTACAGACTACAGCGGCATGCTGCACAAATTAGTGTCACATTCAATACTAAAATGATGCATCATTCCCACTGTGCTTTTATTTCAGAGCTCTAATCATTTCACAAACTCAAGGTGTGACTATATTTGTTAATAACTTTCTATGTGTGAACCATGTGTATTTTCAGGGTGTTGATCAAGATACTGATAGTATGAAAGATCCATGGTCAAGTGTAAATGCCAATTATACAGCTTCATGTGTAACAGAGTCCAATATGCATCTGTGATAACAACAAGTAATCGGTGTCAATATGTATTACCTGACAAGTTTAGGCTTTCATTGTCAATGTGGAATGTTTGATAAAGTTTCTGTACCCGTTCCTCCAGTTTTATAAGGGTGTCTCCCGCTCCCCCATCTATTGTTGTACTGCATGGGACAGCTACGTAACATTTTGGTCATTGAAATATCCATTTGTTAGCCTCTCTCTCATTAATGTTTTCTCGCTGGTTTAAAGTTATAGTGTAATTTGCTGGCTCATTTGTGTGGTTTAACTTGTGTAAGGGCTCCACATATATGCACAAAATTGACTGGAGCTCATTTTGTCAGAATAAACAGAGACCTCCTCCGAAGACATTCACAGTCCGGCCCTTACCATTAAATAAATCACAACGCAGCCATTCAGCCGTAGAAAATAAGCCTTCTTCTGAGGTACAAAATAAACAAGTTTGAACTATTGAACACTATTGGTGTGGTCTTTCACATATGAAGTCGAAAGACTACAAAATCTTCCCAATTTAACCTGATTTAAATATTTGTCTAACTAGAATTAAAGCTAGGGTCGGTATGCCTGGAAAAGCTTTGCGAGAGCAGGCTACACTTGCAACCGATACATTTGCCAAAGCTCCACCCACGAAAATACACAAACGTGACTTTTCCCTGACTCACTCGCCAACTCCTGGTTATCGCCTCTGCCTCAGTGGTGTACAGGTCGTGCGCAGTGTGAGCACAGCAGGGCGCGTGCTGGCAGGCAGGCTGGTTAGTGACAGACAAGTATGCCAGCGAACCAAATAAAATGTTTGGTTGTGTTTATTGCAGTCCTGAGAGGGCCTAAGATTTTATCTATTTATAGCCACGACTTGCAATTAAGATCAAAAGTGTTTCAGAAACAACTTACCAACTCTACCTTTAAACCCAGACTGCACATTTTGCTGATTGGCGGCCACTGTGGTAACAATGGGGTTCCTGGTAAATGCTGAGACATAGTGTGACAGTATAGCTCCAGCAGAGAAGAGTCACTCAGCTCGGTGCCGTGACTCAGTATCATCCACTACAAAACAATGTCCATCTAAAGTTTGCTAACATAAGCCACCGGTCATACCAGACCAAGTAAGGCTGCAGCAGAGAAACCCCTGAGTGTACTGTGTTGGTTCTTTCTAGACATGTGTTCCTTTGTAAGAGGAAGAATTATTTATGCTTCATTTCAGAAAATTACAAGCGTTTTCATATTAACTGTCATGATCAACTAAAGGGTAAACCTGAAGTAGGCCACAAACAGATGTTTTGGGATGTAACATTTACTCGGTTGTGATAAGGCCCATTGAAAAAACCCAGCGACGTACAAGGTGTTGTTCTTCTTTTCATTGAAACAATGCTTCTTTTTGAAGCAAATTTGATCTGGAAGGCTTCATTCTCTTTAAATATCAAGAGGGGAATTCGTATTTGAAGTCAAACAAAAAGCTCACGGCAAACCAACTCAGCTACAGTAACATGAGTACGTGTAATTATTGACTTTCCAACCCTAAAATCCTGGCTCCTGTTGCCCGGGCTCTCACAGCACTGCTGCATCTCTGCCAGGCAGGGCCATAGATCACAGGGGGGCTGTCACAAAGGTATTACCACACACACTCAGCCCAACACATACCCCCTGACAATCACAACAGTCGCCCATTATGCTGGTGTTACACATGAGGAGGGACGGGCAGAGCGCACTTCTTCGCCCCCTTTTCTGTTGCCTCTCTTCTCTGAATGCCACTTATCTTTCTGCTCCGTTTCATTGCGTAAGCGGGCGGTTTAAAAACTGTAAGACAAGAGGAGAGAGGGAGGCAGAGAGGGGATTCACCACGCATACATACCACAGACAAACTGGTGTTGACGGAGGAGCAGCTCCGGACAAGTGTGGATGCGTTCCTAATGGCTATGTGTTTGTGAGAGGCAGGAGACAGCGAATCAGATGGACAGACAGGTTTGCGGGGAGAGGTGTCAGCCTGTCAACCTCCCCACCGCGCCCCACCCACCCTCCTCCTCCACCACCAGCAGGGAGGCCGAGGGAGGAGAGGCCGAGGATGGACGAGCTGCTGAGAGAGGAAAGGGGGAAGCACGGCCAGAGGACGAGGACTTGGGAGGAGGAGGAGGAGGAAGAGGAGTGGGAGGAGAGGGATGACAGGGGGAATCTGTGGGCCAGGGGCAGAGAGATGAATAGGAAGAGGAGAAGAGGGAACGGAGGGGGGAGGTGGGAGGTGGGCCAGGTGTTCCCCTCACAGCTGTATTGCAGTCTCCTGAGTGCCCAGCACACAAACAAACTATGTGATGCAGGCTGCTGTGAGGAGAGGCCAAATCAGTTGCACATTTCCCTCTGAAAGCAGTTTTCCCTTTCTGGCACATGCAGCCAAAACTTAAACTCAAACTACATACATGACAA
>NC_061498.1:8413609-8486109 GCF_022539355.2 Hippoglossus stenolepis
TGTTGAACTTTTAAAAAAAAAAAGAGTTTATTTTCTGGAGCACACATCGTCTGCAAACCAAAAGGCAGGGGTTATGTCATAGAAGTTTACTTGAGATGTTTAATGTTAAAATCGAGACATTTACCTTTGAGGACACTATCCATGTATGCGTGGTCTGGAAGGAAACGCAATGATTAGGCATATTTTCACAAGCGTTAAAGAGACGCTACGCTTATAGAGGACATACCCTTTAGGGTTCTTCACACCCACAGGGGCAGCTGGTTGACGCCTTGCAGGCACTGGGATCTTACAGCCAGGGTGGAGGGGCAATCCTGGCGAGTATCTGGATTTGTTGAAGAGGTACCTGGATCTCCCGTAGGCATCTCTGACTGGACAATGTAGGGATGAAGGTGGTGGTGGAGGAGGAGGAGGGAGGAGAGGTTCACTCACTCACGGAAACTTCTTTCTGGGCTGGCGACTGGGTTTTGTGGTTGCACCCATTTGGAGCAGATGTAGTGACCTGTTGGGGTCCTGCATTAGCTGGGTACTTTTGGTAGGAGTGGCTCTGAGGAATAACCTGTGCTCATATAACCGGCCCTCCTGCAGTATTAGAGACACCACCATCACTTGGGACTGCGCTGATTTTCTTGATGGATACTGGAATGACTTCCTCATAGACAAGATGGGGAACATTCTGGGAGCCCCCGCTATGTGTACTGGAGCCAGTGTTAGCCTGGCTGAGGCCTTGCTGGGTTACTCGGCTTGTGGCTTAAAGGAAAGTTGAGGGCGTTGAGTTCCTCAGGTTCCAGTCCCCTGACTCACTATTAACAAAGCTCTCTACTGCAGGAGCACTAGGTACCGCTTGTCCAGCGGCACCGGTTGCCATGCAGCTGAAGGATTGTTGTAGCTTGTGTAAGCAGCGCCACTGGCTGGCCATTGAAGCCTGCCAGTCATCAAACATAAGCGCTTCATCTTCCATGTTGCGTGAGTCAGCTGTGTACGGATATCCATACCCTGCAGGATTAACAATTATAGATTAAAAGATATTCCTGAGGGGCCTGGATGGTAATTAAGGAGAGAGTCATTACCTTTTATGGCTGGTAAACCAACACTGCCATCAAACAGCAAAAAGCAAATCCCTGAAATCCTGCAAGAGTAGTCAGTGAAGCACAACATCTAATTAAAGTCACTATTTTAAAAAGTGCTCAGAAACTCATGCCGCTCAGAAAACATACCTCACAAAGCATCCAAGAGCCATGGCTGTTAGTTGAGACACAACGCGCCTGTCCTCCTCAGAGCTGTGGTATGAGTGATCCCAAGGACTTACTGAACCCGAAAGTGTAACCTCTGCTTGTCCCGTGTCTCCTTCTATCAGGTCTCACTCTAATGAAGAACATCGGCAGCGCTGCACGCAGAGCAATCTGGCGGCCGAATCACACAGGTGTGGCAGCCGACAACACTGCTACCCACTGGTCAGCTGGAAATCCAGACTTATTATTGTGCCCAGTGTGTTTATGCTGAAACCTTCTCTGATGTTTGTCTATTCGAAGAACATTTACCACCTTTCTCTGATTTTAAATATTACATGTCAACAGTCAGTAACTATAAAGACCCATCATTAATCACGCTTGTTTTTCACTTCAGCATCTAGTCCCCACTGACCTGTCCTGGTGTCTTTGGCAATCACAGCAACTAGCATCTGTGTCCTCTCAATCCAGTGCGAGTGTCACTGTGCAGGTCAGCGTTACAGAGACACGCTTCAGTGAAAAGATCCGTGGGATCTAATTAACTCTCTGGCTGAACAACGCCTCTCTGTACCACATCCACATGGACAGTTATGCTTTTATGCATTCAAGCAAAAGCTAACGCCACCTTTAGAAAACCAGTGTTTTTTGCAGTAATGACATTGCACCTGAATTATGTTTCACCTGCCTTTTTCCTAAACGATTTCAAACTCCTCACTTTCGATTAGGTGTGTACATACAGTATGTGTGCATGGGCTGACCTGCCTTCTTGCTGCTCCGTTTGTCAGCGGAGTTTGAATATATTAATGAAGTGGGGATGGATCATTGATAGGATAAAATGACATTTATATCCATTTAATTTGAAATGTGCAACATAATAAAGTGTATGAAAGCTCTGAATACTCTCTGGCTTTGTATCACATATTAAACCATTTATTTGCATTTCACTTGTTCCAAGTTGCTAGTTATCTGTACTTCTGAACTTGTTTTAAGGCAAGATATTTATGAGACTAAAAGATAAACTGTGTTACAGTATTGATTTAATTTAAAGCCTAAGATTTCATCATGTCGCTGTTTTAACTAAAACACAGACTCAGTCAGGATGGAAACATTTGTTTTTGCTACTACACGATCTTCAGCTTCATCAACCCGCAGCGATATTCATTCCACTGGGTGGCGAATAAATGCTGTTTGTGGTATAATCAGCAACGGATGGAGAAAACATGTCGCTTCATGTCTTCGAGGTTTTTCTTCGTTGTGTTTCTGGTAATTTGTCGAGCTGTGTCAGAACAAATTGAGCTTCCTTCAGTAAAATTACATTCTGGTTGTTAAACACAACATTCTACAGTGTTTGAATAGAAATCAAACATGTATAACACATTTTTATATTCATACACCATACAAGTATATATGCTTATATACATACATTTATTTCAAGATCTCCCTATACATAACACGAATGGGATATACTATACTGCCTGTAGTGAAAGTGTATTTATATACATAGTTCTCTGTATTTTGACAATGTGATGCTGTGTAAAAGTGAAATTTCCCCAGTGTGGGATCAATAGTTCCTATCTTAAGTCTCTCTCACCTATTGTAGTGTATCGCAAAAATAGTCCTTCATACTGATAAAGCTCTATAAGGGCCATGTCTGAGGCCAAGATTAGGTTTGTTTCAAAAGATGCTTAAAGGAAGTTATGACTGAAATAATATTTGCAGTACTTCTCGAAATAAAGTAAAATGTTTCAAAATAAAATATAACAAATAAGCAAAAACTAAAATTTGGGTTATAACCACCATTACATTTGTAAAATCACAGAATGTGGGGTACAATAAAACTATGTTTAAGCTTGGATTCAAAAAGGAAGGCTTGACACAACCTGCTGTTTTTGTCGTGGTTCTTTTGTCCTGAGATATGAGAAGAGCCGGTCTCGGTTTGGTTCAACGAGTATTTATTCAGAAGCAATGAAAAGGTACAGTATAGTTATGTGCACATAGCTATGGGCACTGAATACACAGCCTCTGCTTTCTAGTAGCATCGTAGCCAGAGTCGGCCCGAACGGATTTAATGGTACAGTACTTATAGTAGTAGGTATAACTTCATTGGTCAATAACGAGGGGGAGTCACTGGTTTAGACCTTGGCTCTCCTTGCTGGTGCACAGCGTGGTCCCATCCTCTTGGCCCTGGAGTTCGCGAATGATGAGGAGCCGCCTGCCTGCCCCTCCCTTGACAGCTGGGAAAATCTTCACATTCTGACAGTGTTTGGTTTGTGTTTTAATAACAAGCCTTGACATTGATTTATTGTATGTTCTGTGTGTCTAAGCATGTGTGCATTTTCTAGACAGAACAACACCTTTCCTACCTGCCCTTCAGACCTTAATGGCAGCTGCTTGAATTCTTTTCTACAAGTGAGGTCACAGTTTCTTATGACACAGTGCATTCATGTATGTGTGATGTTGAATGTGCTAATGGAGCGAGGCTGTAATATAGTAAGTTAGGTATGAGAACAAGTTAAAGTACAGTGTATTGTATGCCACAGATACAGTCTCCACAACAGGCATTATCAGACAGGTGCGAGACTGAACTGCGGCGTGAGCACACACACACACACACACACACACACACTAACCAACTTCAAGATTAAAACCAGCCAGCAACGGCTACTAAAAGTCACTATGTGAAGGCCACACATTCTCCACACATTCAGCCCAAACTGCCCCTGCCCCCACCCCTGTCTAACATAACTGCATTTGTTTAGAGTTCAGTTTCATTGCCATTCACAGACACACACAAAGAAAAAGATAGATTTTAGTCTTAACATTTTCCACAGGCAAAGTGTCCCAGAGTCTTACAACTTTTATTTCTTAAGCTCTTCCCTCTTTAATTCTATAGCTCAGAGTTTGATCTGTTAAAGGCTCCTGCCAGAGCAGGTCAATTTTGGGATTAAAGATATGTCAGATCATGAATGCCTTCTAAGTAATTAAGTGTTTCCATAATATAGTTAAAGGTCTTCCACACACTTTAGTATCTATGAAATACACTGACTGTCGTGGGTCACTTGACGTCTTCAAAAGTTCCCTGTTGAAGTGAGAATTTCCCTACAGCACGTGAAGGCGGACTGGCCCCACGTCACAGTGAATGAAAAAGACGCGCTGAGCGTGGCAGGCGCAGAGCAGGTGAGTGCGCCGGACTGAGGAACAGCGCCTACTCCTCCGAGCTGTGAGGACACAACCAGCACTCTTCACTATCTGTCGATAACGCAAGGGCTGGGCGGAGTTTGCCCCCTTTTTCTTCTTTCTTTTCCATCATGGCTGACCACCTTTTACACTACAATGACTCCGCAGGGTCGGAAACCGGTTCGGCCGCAAAGGTGTTTATGCTTTCAGAAGTGAAACTACAAATTCACTATGAGGTTTTTCAAGCAGCCTACAACTTGCAGCCACTGCACGGACTTCATCTGCAAGAGACACACACCACCGGTCATTTCACTGCCTCTGATCAGTGTTGGGAAGTGAATTTCTTTATGCAAAAGTTGTGCAGCAGTGAATGCTTTACATCAGTAACGCAGATGTACGTTTAAGTCATGAGCACATTTCTGCTGTGTATCGACTTTTGCAGATTTAAAGATATTAAACTGCAATAAAAATAACTTTATAAACTGGTGACAAAGTTGAGCTGATTTTACGTTTCATGACAGAACAGGCACCTCCCATTTGTTTTAACACTCGTGCCTTTTCTTTTGTGGGGACGGAACAAGGATTTCAATGCCAAGGTAATGACTCAGTACAGGAGGCAGCAACAGTGCAATGTCAAAAACCTGCATTTGACCCAAAGGACACCCATATGAAATTTACCACTAAAGTCGCACCATTTGTTTGGTTCTTTCATTTTGCCTATCTACCAGCTACATGTGCACTGTGTTGTAAGCAAATACTGCTTGGAGGTTGGTAACTAGTCACATTGAAGCACACAGCAAATTGGTTGGAACTTTTAAAAAAAAAAAAGAGTTTATTTTCTGGAGCACAAGATCGCTCTGCAACCAAGAAGGCAGGGGTTAGTCATTGAGCTTTCTACTTTGAGATGTTTAATGTTAAAATCAAACATTTACCTTTGAGGACACTATCCATGTATGCGTGGTCTGGAAGGAAAACGCAATGATTAGGCATATTTTCACAAGCGTTAAAGAGACGCTACGTTTAAGTGGGAGGACATACCCTTTAGGGTTCTTCACACCCACAGGGGCAGCTGGTTGACGCCTTGCAGGCACTGATCTTACAGCCAGTGGAGGGGCAAATCCTGGCGAGTATCTGATTTGTTGAAGAGGTACCTGGATCTCCGGTAGGCATCTCTGGACTGGACAATGTAGGATGAAGGTGGTGGTGGAGGAGGAGGAGGAGAGGTTCACTCACTCCTCACGGAAACTTCTTCTGGGCTGGCGCACTGGTTTTGTGGCTGGTAACTCATTTGAGCAGATGTAGCGACCTGTTGGGGTCCTGCATTAGCTGGGTACTTTGGTAGGAGTGGCTCTGAGAATAACCTGTGCTCATAACCGGCCCTCCTGCAGCATGAGACACTGTACCATCACTTGGGACTGCGCTGCATTTTCTGAGATACTGAATGACTTCCTCATAGACAAGATGGGAACATTCTGGGAGCTCCTCGCCATGTGTACTGGAGCCAGTGTTGGGGCTCTGGCTGAGGCCTTGCTGGGTTACTCGGCTTGTGGCTTAAAGGAAAGTTGAGTGGCGCGTTGAGTTCTCATAGGTTCCAGTCCCTGACTCACTATTAACAAAGCTCTACTGCAGGAGCACTAGGCACCGCTTGTCCAGTTGCGACCGGCTGCCATGCAGCTGAAGGATTGTTGTAGCTTGTGTAAGTTAGCGCCACTGCTGGCCATTGAAGCCTGCCAGTCATCAAACATAAGCGCTTCATCTTCCATGTTGGCGCGAGTCAGCTATGTACGGATATCCATACCCTGCAGACAATAATTATAGATTAAACAGATATTCCTGAGGCCTGATGTGGTAATTAAGGAGAGAGTCATTACCTTTATGGCTGGTAAACCAACACTGCCATCAAACAGCAAAACGCAAATCCCTGAAATCCTGCAAGAGAAGCACAAACATCTAATTAAAGTCACTATTTTAAAAGTGCTCAGAAACTCATGCCGCCAGAAAACATACCACAAAGTATCCAAGAGCCATGGCTGTTAGTTGGAGACGCAACGCCCGTCCTCCCTAGAAGCTGTGGTATGAGTGGATCCCAAGACTGACTGAACCCCGAGTGTAACCTCTGCTTGTACCGTCTCCTTCTTATCAGGTCTCACTTAATGAAGAACATTGCCAGCAGGGCTGCACGCAGAGTAATCTGCGGCCGAATCATTAACAGGTGTGGGCTGCCGACAACACTGCCACCCACTGGTCAGCGGGAAATCCAGACTTATTATTGTGCCCAGTGTGTTGATGCTGAAACCTTCTCTGATGTTTGTCTATTCGAAAAACTTTGACCACCATTCTCTGATTTTAAACATTACATGTCAACAGTCAGTAATCTATAAAAGACCCATCATTAATCATGTTTGTTTTTCACCAGCATCTTGTCCCCCACTGACCTGTCCTGGTGTCTTTGCACCACAGTAACTAGCATCTGTGTCCTCTCATTCCAGTGAGTGTCACTGTGCAGGGTCATGCTACAGAGACACGCTTCAGTGAAAAGATCTGTGGCTCTAATTAACTCTCTGGCTGAACAACGTCTCTCTCTGTACCACATCCACATGATGCTATGCTTTTTATGCATTCAAGCAAAAGCTTTAACGCCACCTTGAGAAAACCAATGTTTTTTGCAGTAATGACATTGCACCTGAATTATGTTTCACCTGCCTTTTTCCTAAACGATTTCAAACTCCTCACTTTCGATTAGGTGTGTACATACAGTATGTGTGCATGGGCTGACCTGCCTTCTTGCTGCTCCGTTTGTCAGCGGAGTTTGAATATATTAACGAAGTGGGGACGGATCATTGATAGGATAAAATGACATTTATATCCATTTAATTTGAAATGTGCAACATAATAAAGTGTACAGAAAGTCTAAATACTATGTGACTTTGTATCACATATTGAAACCATTTATTTGCATTTCACTTGTTCCGGTTGCTAGTTATCTGTACTTCTGAACTTGTTTTAAGGCAAGATATTTATGAGACCAAAAGATAAACTGTGTTACAGTATTATTTAATTTAAAGCCTTAAGATTTCATCATGTCGCTGTTCTAATCTAAAACATGACTCGGTCAGATGGAACATTTGTTTCTGCTGGATACACCCATTCTCAGCTTCATCAAAACCTGCAGCGTATTTTAATTCCACTGGGTGGTGAACAAACGCTGTTTGTGGTATAATCAGCAATGGATGGTGAAATATGTCCCCTTCAAGTGCTCCTCGTATGTTTTTCTTTTGCTGTGTTTCTGGTGTAATTTGTCGATATTTGCAAGAAAAAAATTTAGTTCATTAAAATTACAATCTGCTTGTTAAAAAAAAAATTTCAGCAGTGTTTGAATAGAAATTTAACAACACATTTTTATATTCATACAAGTATATATGCTTATATGCATACATTTATTTCAATATCTCCCTATACATAACAGGAATAGGATATATACTATACTGCCTGTAGTGAAAGTGTATATTATATACATACTTCTGTATTTTGACAATGTGATGCTGTAAAAAGTGAAATTTCCCCAGTGTGGGATCAATAAGTTCCTTATCTTAAGTCCCCCACCTATTGTAGTGTATCACAAAAACAGTCCTTCATACTGATAAAGCTCATGAGGGCCATGTCTGAGGCCAAGATAAGGTTTCTTTCAAAGATTCTAAAAGTTATGATCAAATAATATATTTGCAGCACTTTGCCAAAATAAAAGTAAAATGCTTCAAAATAAAAACACTACATAAAAACTAAATATAACAAATAATCAAAAATCTAAAATTTAAGCAGGACCACCATTAATAGATTGGTAAAATCTCAGAACATGGGGTACAATAAAACTGTTTCTAAGTTTGGATTCCAAAAAAAGCATCTTGCTTTTTTCCTCAGGCAAAGTGTCTAAGAGGTTTACACCTTTTATTTCTTAAAGGGGACATTGAAATTCCACTTTAGTGCTTCTCTACACGTTAATGGTCATCTGGCATGTCTACCAACCCAAAAATCCTGGGTAAAAACCACTGTAATGTTTTGTTATGGTTACTCTACGTCAGAATGGTCATGCTTGAGTGACTGGAATGAGCTCTCATGCATTGTGTCGTCACAATACAGTGGAGTCTCTCACATGGCCTGCATTTGACCTAAAGGACACCCATAAGAAATTTACCACTAAAGTCGCACCATTTGTTTGGTTTTTCATTTTGCTTATCTACCATTAAGCATGTGCACTGTGTTGTAAGCAAATACTGCTTGAGGTTGGTAATCTAGTCACATTGAAGCACACACAGCAAATTGTTGAACTTTTAAAAAAAAAAAAGAGTTTATTTTCTGAGCACACATCGCTCTGCAAACCAAAAGGCAGGGGTTAGTCATAGAAGCTTTCACTTTGAGATGCTTCTAATGTTAAACGAGACATGCATCTTTGAGGATACTGATCCATGTATGCGTCTGGAAGGAAACGCAATGATTAGGCATATTTTCACAAGCGTTAAAGAGACGTCGTTTAAGTGGAGGACATACCTCAGGGGTTCTTCACACCCACAGGGGCAGCTGGTTGACGTTTTGGTAGAAAATGATCTTACAGCCAGTGGAGGGCAAATCCTGGCGAGTATCTGGATTTGTTGAAGAGGTACCTGACCTCCGTAGGCATCTCTGGACTGACAATGCAGGATGAAGGTGGTGTGGAGGAGGAGGAGGGAGGAGAGGTTCACCACTCTCACGAAACTTCTTTCTCTGGCTGGCGACTGCTCTTGTGGTTGGTAACTCATTTGAGCAGATGTAGCGACCTGTTGGGGTCCTGCATTAGCTGGGTACTTTGCAGAGGCCTGAGGAATAACCTGTGCTCATATAACCGGCCCCTCCTGCAGTATTAGAGACACCACCATCAGCTTTGGGGACTTGGTGCCAAAGGCTTTCTGAGGGATACTGAATGACTTTCTTGTGACATATAGAATACTTTGCTTCCCCGCTGTGTGGCTGGAGCCAGTGTTGGGCCTGTTGAGGCCTTGCTGGGTTACTCGGCTTGTGGCTTAAAGGAAAGTTGAGTGGCGCGTTGGAGTTCCTCAGGTTCCAGTCCCCTGACTC
Organism: Hippoglossus stenolepis; assembly: GCF_022539355.2. Classification (NCBI taxonomy): domain Eukaryota; kingdom Metazoa; phylum Chordata; class Actinopteri; order Pleuronectiformes; family Pleuronectidae; genus Hippoglossus; species Hippoglossus stenolepis. Next base: position 8,423,122 of record NC_061498.1, read on the forward strand.
ACTCATTAACAAAGCTCTCTACTGGGCAGGAGCACTAGGCACCATTGTCCAGCGGGGCGACCGGGCCGCCGCGCAGCTGAAGGATTGTTGTAGCTTGTAAGCAGGCGTCACTCGGCCGGGCTGAAGCCTGCCAGTCATCAAACATAAGCTTCATCTCTCCAGCGTTGCGTGAGTCATGTACGATATCCATACCCTGCAGGATTAACAATTACAGATTAAACAGATATTCCTGAGGCCTGATGTGGTAATTAAGGAGTAGAGTCATTTACCTTCTATGGCTGGTAAACCAACACTGCCATCAAACAGCAAAAAGCAAATCCCTGAAATCCTGTAAGAAGCCAGTAAAGCACAACATCTAATTAAAGTCAATATTTTAAAAAGTGCCTAGAAACTCATGCCACCTAAAAACATACTACAAAAAGCATCCAAGAGCCATGGCTGTTAGTTGAGACGCAACGCCTGTCCTCCCCAGAAGCTGTGGTATGAGTGATCCCAAGGACTGACTGAACCCGAGTGTAACCTCTGCTTGTACCGTGTCTCCTTCTTATCAGGTCTCACTTAATGAAGAACATTGCCAGTAGCTGCACGCAGATGCACCTGCGGCCGAATCATTGCACGCAGTGTGGCCATGGACACACTGCCACCCACTGGTCAGCGTGGGAAATCCAGACTTATTATTGTGTCATGTGTTGATGCTGAAACCTTCATGTTTGTCTATCTGAAAACTTTGACCACCATTCTGATTTTAAACATTTCACATGTCAACAGTCAATCATAAAAGACCCATCATTAATCATGTTTGTTTTTCACCAGCATCTTGTCCTCCCCACTGACCTGTCCTGGTGTCTTTGTCTCACAGTAACTAGCATCTGTAACCATCCCAGTGAGTGTCACTGTGCAGGGTCATGCTACAGAGACACGCTTCCAGTGAAAGACTCAGCCTCCTAATTAACTCTCTGGCTGAACAACGTCTCTCTCTGTACCACATCCACATGGACAGTTATGCTTTTTATGCATTCAAGCAAAAGCTTTAACGCCACCTTGAGAAAACCAATGTTTTTTGCAGTAATGACATTGCACCTGAATTATGTTTCACCTGCCTTTTTCCTAAACGATTTCAAACTCCTCACTTTCGATTAGGTGTGTACATACAGTATGTGTGCATGGGCTGACCTGCCTTCTTGCCGTTCATTATTTGCGCGGAGTTTGAATATATTAACGAAGTGGGGACGGATCAGCTGATAGGATAAAATGACATTTATACCATTTAATTTGAAATGTGCAACATAATAAAGTGCCAGAAAGTCTGAATACTATGTGACTTTGTATCACATATTGAAACCATTTATTTACTTCACTTGTTCCGCTAAGTAGTTATTTGTAATTTCTGAACTTGCTTGTAAGGTATATTTATGAGACTAAAAGATAAACTGTGTTACAGTATTGATTTAATTTAAAGCCTAAGATTTCATCATCATGTCGCTGTTTTAACTAAAACACAGACTCCAGTCAGATGGAAAACATTTGTTTTTGCTGATACACGATTCTCAGCTTCATCAAAACCTGCAGCGTATTTTAATTCCACTGGGTGGTGAACAAACGCTGTTTGTGGTATAATCAGCAATGGATGGTGAAATATGTCCCCTTCAAGTGCTCCTCGTATGTTTTTCTTTTGCTGTGTTTCTGGTGTAATTTGTCGATATTTGCAAGAAAAAAATTTAGTTCATTAAAATTACAATCTGCTTGTTAAAAAAAATTTGTGCAGTGTATAACAGAATTTAACAACACATTTTATATTCATACAAGTATATATGCTTATATGCATACATTTATTTCAATATCTCCCTATACATAACAGGAATAGGATATATACTATACTGCCTGTAGTGAAAGTGTATATTATATACATACTTCTGTATTTTGACAATGTGATGCTGTAAAAAGTGAAATTTCCCCAGTGTGGGATCAATAAGTTCCTTATCTTAAGTCCCCCACCTATTGTAGTGTATCACAAAAACAGTCCTTCATACTGATAAAGCTCATGAGGGCCATGTCTGAGGCCAAGATAAGGTTTCTTTCAAAAGATTCTTAAAAGTTATGGCTGAAATAATATATTTGCAGCACTTGCCAAAATAAAGTAAAAATGCTTCAAAATAAAAAAACACTACATAAAAACTAAATATAACAAATAATCAAAATCTAAAATTTAAGCAGGACCACCATTAGATTGGTAAAAATCTCAGAACATGGGGTACAATAAAACTGTTTCAAGCTTGGATTCAAAAAAAGCATCTTGCTTTTTTCCTCAGGCAAAGTGTCTAAGAGGCTTACACCTTTTATTTCTTAAAGGGGACATTATGAAAATTCCACTTTAGTGCTTCTACACGTTAATTTGGGTATCTGGCATGTCTACCAACCCAAAAACTCTGGTAAAAAACCACTCGTACGTTTTCTTATGGTTACTCTACGTCAGAATGGTCATGCTTGAGTGACTGGAATGAGCTTCCTATGTATTGTGTCGTCACAATATAGTGGGAGTCTCCCTACATGGCCTGCATTTGACCCAAAGGACACCCATAAGAAATTTACTAATCAAAGTCGCACCATTTTGTTTGGTTCTTTCATTTTGCTTATCTACCATTAAGCATGTGCAATTGTGTTGTAAGCAAATACTGCTTGGAGGTTGGTAATCTAGTCACATTGAAGCACACAGCAAATTGTTGAACTTTTAAAAAAAGAGTTTATTTTCTGGAGCACACATCGTTCTGCAACCAAAAGGCAGGGGTTAGTCATAGAAGCTTTCACTTTGAGATGTTTAATGTTAAAATCGAGACATTTACCTTTTGAGGACACTATCCATGTATGCGTGGTCTGAAGGAAACGCAATGATTAGGCATATTTTCACAAGCGCAAAGAGAGACGCTGCTTAAGTGGAGGACATACCCTTTAGGTTCTTCACACCCACAGGGGCAGCTGGTTGACGCCTTGCAGGCACTGATCTTACAGCCAGTGGAGGGGCAAAACCGGCGAGTATCTGGATTTGTTGGGAAGAGGTACCTGGATCTCCGGTAGGCATCTTCTGGACTGGACAATGTAGGACAGCGTGGTGGTGGAGGAGGAGGAGGAGGAGAGGTTCACTCACTCTCTCTCACGGAAACTTCTTCTCTGGGCTGGCGACTGGGTTTTGTGGTTATAACTATTTGAGCAGGATGTAGCAACCTGTTGGGGTCCTGCATTAGCTGGGTACTTTGGTAGGAGGGCTCTGAGGAATAACCTGTGCTCATAAGTATAACCGGCCCCTCCTGCATTAGAGACACCACCATCACTTGGGGACTGCGCCTGCATTTGGAGGGATACTCGGAATGACTTCCTCAGACAAGATGGGGAACATTCTGGGAGCTCCCTCATGTGTAATGGAGCCAGTGTTAGCTCAGCTGAGGCCTTGCTGGGTTACTCTGGTTTGTGGCTTAAAGGAAAGTTGGAGTGGCGCACGTTATTCCTCAGGTTCCAGTCCCCTGACTCATACTATTAACAAAGCTCTACTGCAGGAGCACTAGGCACCGCTTGTCCAGCTGGGCACGGCCGCCATGCAGCTGAAGGATTGTTGTAGCTTGTGTAAGCAGCGCCACTCGGCTGGGCTGGAAGCTCAAGTCATCAAACATAGCGCTTTCATCTTCCATGTTATGCTTGAGCCAGCCATGTACTGACATCCATACCCCAGGATTGGGTCAATTATAGATTAAAACAGATTCCTGAGGCTCTGATGTGGTAATTAAGGAGAGAGTCATTACCTTTTATGGCTGTAAACCAACACTGCCATCAAACAGCAAAGCAAATCCCTGAACTTGCAAGAGAATAGTAAAGCACAACATTCAATTAAAGTCACTATTTTAAAAAAGTGCTCAGAAATCATGCCGCTCAGAAAACATACTACAGCATCCAAGAGCCATGGCTGTTACAGTTGAGACATAACGCCTGTCCTCCTCAGAAGCTGTGGTATGAGTGATCCCAAGGACTTACTGAACCTGAGAACTTGCTTGTCCTGTGTCTCCTTCTTATCAGGTCTCACTTAATGAAGAACATTGGTAGTAGCTGCACGCAGAGCAATCTGCGGCCGAATCATTAACAGGTGTGGCAGCCGGACAACACTGCCACCCACTGGTCAGCTGGAAATCCAGACTTATTATTGTGCCCAGTGTGTTTATGTTGAAATTTTCTGATGTTTGTCTATTCAAGAACATTTACCACCTTCTCTTCTGATTTTTTAAACAATACATGTCAACAGTCAGTAACTATAAAAGACCCATCATTAATCCATGTTTGTTTTTCACCAGCATCTAAACTCCCACTGACCTGTCCTGTGTCTTTTGCACCACAGTAACTAGCATCTGTGTCCCTCTCAATCCAGTGGAGTGTCACTGTGCAGGGTCATGCTACAGAGACACGTTTCAGTGAAAGATCCGTGGATCTAATTAACTCTCCTGGTTGAACAACGTCTCTCTCTGTACCACATCCACATGGACAAAGGAGTTTTTATGTATCTACAAAGCTGACCACAATTTTAGAAAAACCAGTGTTTTTGCAGTAATGACATTGCACCTGAATTATGTTTCACCTGCCTTTTTCCCTAAACGATTTCAAACTCCTCACTTTCATTAGGTGTGTACATACAGTATGTGTGCATGGGCTGCACACCTGTTTCTTGCTGCTCCGCTTGTCAGATGAGTTGAATATATATTAATGAAGTGGGGATGATCATTGATAGGATAAAATGACATTTATATCCATTTAATTTGAAATGTAAATATAATAAAGTGTACAGAAAGTCTGAATACTCTCTGGCTTTGTATCACATATTAAACCATTGATTTGCATTTCACTTGTTCCGGTTAAGAAGTTATCTGTGCCTCTGAACTTGTTTAAGGCAAGCATATTTATGACCAAAGATAAACTGTGTTACAGTATTGATTTAATTTAAAGCCTAAGATTTCATCATGTCGCTGTTTTAACTAAAACACAGACTCACAGAGATGGAAAACATTGTTTTTGCTGATACACGATTCTCAGCTTCATCAAAACCTGCAGCGTATTTTAATTCCACTGGGTGGTGAACAAACGCTGTTTGTGGTATAATCAGCAATGGATGGTGAAATATGTCCCCTTCAAGTGCTCCTCGTATGTTTTTCTTTTGCTGTGTTTCTGGTGTAATTTGTCGATATTTGCAAGAAAAAAATTTAGTTCATTAAAATTACAATCTGCTTGTTAAAAAAAAAATTTCAGCAGTGTTTGAATAGAAATTTAACAACACATTTTTATATTCATACAAGTATATATGCTTATATGCATACATTTATTTCAATATCTCCCTATACATAACAGGAATAGGATATATACTATACTGCCTGTAGTGAAAGTGTATATTATATACATACTTCTGTATTTTGACAATGTGATGCTGTAAAAAGTGAAATTTCCCCAGTGTGGGATCAATAAGTTCCTTATCTTAAGTCCCCCACCTATTGTAGTGTATCACAAAAACAGTCCTTCATACTGATAAAGCTCATGAGGGCCATGTCTGAGGCCAAGATAAGGTTTCTTTCAAAAGATTCTTAAAAGTTATGACTGAAATAATATATTTGCAGCACTTCACAAAATAGCAAAATGCTTCAAAATAAAAACACTACATAAAAACTAAATATAACAAATAATCAAAATCTAAAATTTAAGCAGGACCACCATTAGATTGGTAAAAATCTCAGAACATGGGGTACAATAAAACTGTTTCAAGCTTGGATTCAAAAAAAGCATCTTGCTTTTTTCCTCAGGCAAAGTGTCTAAGAGGCTTACACCTTTTATTTCTTAAAGGGGACATTATGAAAATTCCACTTTAGTGCTTCTACACGTTAATTTGGGTATCTGGCATGTCTACCAACCCAAAAACTCTGGTAAAAAAACCACTCGTACGTTTTGTTATGGTTACTCTACGTCAGAATGGTCATGCTTGAGTGACTGGAATGAGCTTCCTATGTATTGTGTCGTCACAATATAGTGGGAGTCTCCCTACATGGCCTGCATTTGACCCAAAGGACACCCATAAGAAATTTACCACTAAAGTCGCACCATTTTGTTTGGTTCTTTCATTTTGCTTATCTACCATTAAGCATGTGCAATTGTGTTGTAAGCAAATACTGCTTGGAGGTTGGTAATCTAGTCACATTGAAGCACACAGCAAATTGTTGAACTTTTAAAAAAAGAGTTTATTTTCTGGAGACATCGTTCTGCAAACTAAAAGAAGTTAGTCATAGAAGCTTTCACTTTGAGATGTCAATGTTAAAATCGAGACATTTACCTTTGAGGACACTATCCATGTATGCGTTGGTCTGGAAGGAAACGCAATGATTGGAAGTAGGCCTTTCACAAGCTGCTAAAGAGACGCCACGCTTAAGTGGAGGACATACCCTTTAGGAGCCCCTTCACCCACAGGGGCAGCCGGGTTGACGCCTTGCAGGCACCGATCTGCAGCCAGGTGGAGGGGCAAATCCTGGCGAGTATCTGATTTGTTGAAGAGGTACCTGATCTCCGGTAGGCATCTCTGGACTGGACAATGTAGGGATGAAGGTGGTGGTGGAGGAGGAGGAGTGAGAGGTTCACTCACCTCACGGAAACTTCTTCTGGGCTGGCGACTGGCTTGTGGTTGGTAACTCATTTGAGCAGATGTAGCGACCTGTTGGGGTCCTGCATTAGCTGGGTACTTGGTAGAGGGCTCTGGAGGAATAACCTGTGCTCATATAACCTCACACCCTCCTGCAGTATTAGAGACACCCACCATCACTTGGGACTGCGCTGATTTTCTGAGGGATACTGAATGACTTCATAGACAAGATGGGGAACATTCTGGGAGCCCCTGCCATGTACTGGAGCCAGTGTTAGCCTGGCTGAGGCCTTGCTGGGTTACCGGCTTGTGGCTTAAAGGAAAGTTGAGGGCGCGTTGAGTTCCTCAGGTTCCAGCCCTGACTCACTATTAACAAAGCTCTACTGGGAGGAGCACTAGGCACCGTTTGTCCAGTTACACTGGGTTGCCATGCAGTTGAAGGATTGTTGTAGCTTGTGTAAGCAGCGCCACTGCTGGCCATTGAAGCCTGCCAGTCATCAAACATAAGCGCTTCATCTTCCATGTTGCGGTGAGTCAGCTATGTACGGATATCCATACCCTGGCATTAACAATTATAGATTAAACAGATATTCCTCAGGCCTGATGTGGTAATTATGAGAGAGTCATTACCTTTATGGCTGGTAAACCAACACTGCCATCAAACAGCAAAAGCAAATCCCTGAAATCCTGGGCAAGAGAAGCCAGTAAAGACAAACATCTAATTAAAGTCACTATTCAAAAGTGCTCAAACTCCATGTCACTAGAAACATACTCACAAAAAGCATCCAAGAGCCATGGCTGTTAGTTGAGACACAACGCCTGTCCTCCTCAGAAGCTGTGGTATGAGTGATCCCAAGGACTTACTGAACCTGATGTAACTCCTGCTTGTCCCGTGTCTCCTTCTCTTTTATCAGGTCTCACTTAATGAAGAACATTGGCAGGGCAGCTGCATCGCAGAGCAATCTGCGGTCAATCATTAACAGGTGTGGCAGCTCGGACAACATCGCTACCCACTGGTCAGCTGAAACTGTGACTTATTATTGTGCCCAGTGTGTTTATGCTGAAACCTTCTGATGTTTGTCTATTCGAAGAACATTTACTCACCTTTCTCTGATTTTAAACATTATATGTCAACAGTCAGTAATCTATAAAAAAGACCCATCATTAATCAGCCAGCTTTGTTTTTCACCAGCATCTAGTCCCCACTGACCTGTCCTGGTGTCTTTGCACCACAGTGCACCAGCATCTGCGTCCTCTCAATCCAGTGAGTGTCACTTGCAGGGTCATGCTACAGAGACACGCTTCAGTGAAAAGATCCGTGGATCTAATAACTCTCTGGCTGAACAACGTCTCTCTCTGTACCACATCCACATGGACAGTTATGCTTTTTATGCATTCAAGCAAAAGCTTTAACGCCACCTTTAGAAAACCAGTGTTTTTTGCAGTAATGACATTGCACCTGAATTATGTTTCACCTGCCTTTTTCCTAAACGATTTCAAACTCCTCACTTTCGATTAGGTGTGTACATACAGTATGTGTGCATGGGCTGACCTGCCTTCTTGCTGCTCCGTTTGTCAGCGGAGTTTGAATATATTAATGAAGTGGGGATGGATCATTGATAGGATAAATGACATTTATATCCATTTAATTTGGAAATGCAACATAATAAAGTGTACAGAAAGTCTAATACTCTTCTGGCTTTGTATCACATATTGAAACCATTTATTTGCATTTCACTTGTTCCGGTTGCTAGTTATCTGTACTTGAACTTGTTTTAAGGCAAGATATTTATGAGACTAAAAGATAAACTGTGTTACAGTATTGATTTAATTTAAAGCCTAAGATTTCATCATGTCGCTGTTTTAACTAAAACACAGACTCAGTCAGGATGGAAAACATTTGTTTTTGCCGATACACGATTCTCAGCTTCATCAACCTGCAGTTTATTTACCCCACTGGGTGGCGAACAAATGCTGTTTGTGGTATAATCAGCAATTGGATGGAGAAACATGTCGCCTTCAAGTGCCCTCGTATGTTTTTCTGTGTTTGTGTAATTTGTCGATATTTGCAAGAAAAAATTTAGTTCATTAAAATTACAATCTGCTTGTTAAAAAAAAAATTTCAGCAGTGTTTGAATAGAAATTTAACAACACATTTTTATATTCATACAAGTATATATGCTTATATGCATACATTTATTTCAATATCTCCCTATACATAACAGGAATAGGATATATACTATACTGCCTGTAGTGAAAGTGTATATTATATACATACTTCTGTATTTTGACAATGTGATGCTGTAAAAGTGAAATTTCTCCAGTGTGGATCAATAAGTTCCTTATCTCTAAGTCTCTACCTATTGTAGTGTATCGTAAAATAGTCCTTCATACTGATAAAGCTCATAAGGGCCATGTCTGAGGCCAAGATCAGGGTTTGTTTCAAAAGATGCTTAAAAGGAAGTTATGACTGAAATAATATATTTGCAGTACTTCGAAATAAAGTAAAAATGCTTCAAAATAAAATATAACAAAAGCAAAAACTAAAATTTAAGAAATTCACCATTACATTTGTAAAATCACAGAATGTGGGGTACAATAAAACTATGTTTCTAAGCTTGGATTCAAAAAGGAAGCTACGGACACAACCTTGCCGTTTTTGTCGTGTTCTTTGTTCCCAGATATGAGAAGAGCCGGTCTCGGGTTTGTCTATGAGCATTTATTCAGAAGCAATGAAAAGGTATTGGTATAGTTATGTGCACATAGCTATGGGCACTGAATACACAGCCTCTGCTTCTAGTAGCATCGGGTAGTCAAGAGTCATTCAACGGACGACGGTATACAGTACTTATAGTAGTAGGTATAACTTCATTGGTCAATAACAGGGGGAGTCAACAAGGTTTAGACCTTGCCTCCCTGCTGGTGCGCAGGCGTGGTCCCATCCCTTGGCCCTGGAGAGCTGCGAACGATGAGGAGCCGCCCCAGGTTTGCCCCTCCTTTGACAGTAGCTGGGAAATCTTTACATTCTGACAGTGTTTGGTTTTGTGTTTTAATAACAAGCCTTGACATTGGACGGCTGTATGTTCTGTGTGCTTGCCACGTGCATTTTCTAGACAGAACAACATTCCTTTTCCTATCTGCCCTTCAGACCTAATGGCAGCTGCTTTGAATTCTTTTCTCACATGTAGGTCACAGTTTCTTATGAGCACACAGTGCATTCATGTATGTGTGATGTTGAATAAAGCTAATGGAGTTTAGGCTGTAATATAGTAAGTTAGGTATGAGAACAAGTTGTGTGGGCATATGTATTGTATGCCACAGATGTACAGTCTCCACAACAGGCATTATCAGACAGGTGCGTAGACTGAACTGCGATGCATTTTACACACACACACACACTAACCAACTTCAAGATTAAACCAGCCAGCAACGGCTACCAAAAAGTCACTATGTGAAGGCCACACATTCTCCACATATTCAGCCCAAAACTGCCCTGCCCCCACCCCTGTTCAACATACTGCATTTGTTTAGAGTTCAGTTTCATTGCCATCTTCACAGACACACACAAAGAAAAAAATAGATTTTAGTCTTAACATTTACAGGCAAAGTGTCCCAGAGTCTTACAACTTTTATTTCTTAAGCTCTTCCTCTTTAATTCTATAGCTCAGAGTTTGATCTGTTAAAGGCTCTGCCAGAGCAGGCTGAATCTTGGGATTAAAGATATGTCAGATCATGAATGCCTTCTAAGTAATTAAGGTTTCATAATATAGCAAGGCCTCTCACACACTTTAGTATCTACAGTCACACTGATCGTCGTGGTCAGTTTGACGTTCTCCAAAAGTTCCCTTGTTGAAGTGAGAATTTCTACAGCACGTGAAGGCGGACTGGCCCTCACGGGCACAGTGAATGAAAAAGACGCACTGAGCTGCGGTGCAGGCGCAGAGCAGGTAAGTGCGCGACTGAGGAACAGCGCCTGGCCTCCTCCGGGAGCTGTGAGGACACAACCAGCACCTTCACTCATCTGTCGGGACAACGGCAAGGGCTGCGGAGTTTGCCCCCCTCTTTTTTCTTTCTTTTCCATCATGGCTGACCACCTTTATACTACAATGACCTGCGAGGTCGGAAACCGGTTCACGCGAAAGGTGCTTTGCGCCAGAAGTGAAAACCACAAATTCACCATGAGATTTTTCAAGCAGCCTACGCTCTGCAGCCACTGCACGGACTTCATCTGGTAAGAGACACACACCACCGGTCATTTCACTGCCTCTGATCAGTGTTGAAGTGAATTTCTTTATGCAAAAGTTGCAGCAGTGAATGTTTGGCATCAGTAACGCAGATGTACGCTTAAGTCATGAGCACATTTCTGTTGTATTTTACTTTGCAGATTTAAAAGATATTAAACTGCAATAAAATAACTTTTATAAACTGGTGACAAAGTTGGAGTTGATTTTACGTTTCACTGACAGAACAGGGCACCTCCCATTTGTTTTAACACTCGCGGCCTTTTCTCTTGCGGGGATTTGGAAACAAGGATTAATGCCAAGGTAAATGACTCAAAACAGGAGGCAGCAACAGTGCAATGTCAAAAACCTGCATTTGACCCAAAGGACACCCATATGAAATTTACCATCAAAGTCGCACCATTTTGTTTGGTTCTTTCATTTTGCCTATCTACCACATGTGCAATTGTGTTGTAAGCAAATACTGCTTGAGGTTGGTAATTTAGTCACATTGAAGCACACAGCAAATTGTTGAACTTTTAAAAAAGAGTTTATTTTCTGGAGCACACATCGCTCTGCAACCAAGAAGGCAGGGGTTAGTCATTGGAGCTTTCACTTTGAGATGTTTAATGTTAAATCAAAACATTTACCTTTTGAGGACACTCACCATGTGCGTGGTCTGGAAGGAAACGCAAATGATTAGGCATATTTTCACAAGCGTTAAAGAGACGTCACGTTTAAGTGGAGGACATGTTCCTTTAGGGTTCTTCACACCCACAGGGGCAGCTGGTTGGCTTTGCAGGCACTGATCTACAGCCAGTGGAGGGGCAAATCCTGGCGAGTATCTGGATTTGTTGAAGAGGTACCTGATCTCCGTAGGCATCTCTGGACTGGACAATGTAGGATGAAGGTGGTGGTGGAGGAGGAGGAGGAGGAGAGGTTCACTCACTCTCACGGAAACTTCTTCTCTGGGCTGGCGATCGCTTTGTGGTTGGTAACTCATTTGAGCAGATGTACACTCTGTTGGGGTCCTGTATTGCTGGGTACTTTGGTAGGAGGGCTCTGAGGAATAACCTGTGCTCATATAACTGGCCCTCCTGCAGTATTAGAGACACCACCATCACTTGGGACTGCGCCGCATTTTCTGGAGGGATACTGAAAGACTTCCTCATACACAAGATGGGGAACATTTTGGGAGCCCCTGCCATGTGTACTGGAGCCAGTGTTGGGGCCTCAAGGCCTTGCTGGGTTACTCTCAAGCCAGGCTTAAAGGAAAGCTGAGTGGCGTTCGCTTGAGTTCCTCAGGTTCCAGTCCCCTGACTCACTATTAACAAGGCTCTCTACTGCAGGAGCACTAGGCAAATCGCTTTGTCCAGTTGCGACCGGCTGCCATGCAGCTGAAGGATTGTTGTAGCTTGTGTAAGTAGCGCCACTCGGGCTGGCCATTGTGCCTGCCAGTCATCAAACATAAGCGCTTCATCTTCCATGTTGCGTGAGTCAGCTATGTACGGATATCCATACCCTGCAGGATTAACAATTATAGATTAAACAGATATTCCTGAGGCCTGATGTGGTAATTAAGGAGAGAGTCATTACCTTTTATGGCTGGTAAACCAACACTGCCATCAAACAGCAAAACGCAAATCCCTGAAATCCTGCAAGAGAAGCACAAACATCTAATTAAAGTCACTATTTTAAAAGTGCCTGTGAAACTCATGCTGCTCAGAAAAACATACCACAAAAGCATCCAAGAGCTATTGCTAGTTGGGAGAGCCAACGCCTGTCCTCCTCAGAAGCTGTGGTATGAGTGATCCCAAGGACTGACTGGAACCCGAGTGTAACCTCTGCTTGTACTGTGTCTCCTTCTTATCAGGTCTCACTTAATGAAGAACACAGCAGCTGCATCGCAGAGCATTCAAGTGTCGAATCATTAACAGGTGTGGCCGCCGGACAACACTGCCACCCACTGGTCAGCGGGAAATCCAGACTTATTATTGTGCCCAGTGTGTTGATGCTGAAACCTTCTCTGATGTTTGTCTATTCGAAAAACTTTGACCACCATTCTCTGATTTTAAACATTACATGTCAACAGTCAGTAATCTATAAAAGACCCATCATTAATCATGTTTGTTTTTCACCAGCATCTTGTCCCCCACTGACCTGTCCTGGTGTCTTTGCACCACAGTAACTAGCATCTGTGTCCTCTCATTCCAGTGAGTGTCACTGTGCAGGGTCATGCTACAGAGACACGCTTCAGTGAAAAGATCTGTGGATCTAATTAACTCTCTGGCTGAACAACGTTCTCTCTCTGTACCACATCCACATGGACAGTTATGCTTTTTATGCATTCAAGCAAAAGCTTTAACGCCACCTTTAGAAAACCAGTGTTTTTTGCAGTAATGACATTGCACCTGAATTATGTTTCACCTGCCTTTTTCCTAAACGATTTCAAACTCCTCACTTTCGATTAGGTGTGTACATACAGTATGTGTGCATGGGCTGACCTGCCTTCTTGCTGCTCCGTTTGTCAGCGGAGTTTGAATATATTAACGAAGTGGGGACGGATCATTGATAGGATAAAATGACATTTATATCCATTTAATTTGAAATGTGCAACATAATAAAGTGTACAGAAAGTCTGAATACTATCTGACTTTGTATCACATATTGAAACCATTTATTTGCATTTCACTTGTTCTGGTTGCTAGTTATCTGTACTTCTGAACTTGTTTTAAGGCAAGATATTTATGAGACCAAAAGATAAACTGTGTTACAGTATTGATTTAATTTAAAGCCCAAGATTTCATCATGTCGCTGTTTTAACTAAACACAGACTCAGTCAGGATGGAAAACATTTGTTTTTTGCTGATACCCGATTCTCAGCTTCATCAAAACCTGCAGCGAGGCCCATTCCATCGGTGGTGAACAAACGCTGTTTGTGGTATAATCAGCGACGGATGGAGAAACATGTCAGCCTTCCAAGTGCTCCTCGTATGTTTTTCTTTCGTGTGTTTCTGGTGTAATTTGTCGAGTTGTGTCAGAACAGATTGAGCTCTTCAGTAAACTACATTCTGCTTGTTAAAAACACAATATCTACAGTGTTTGAATAGAAATCAAACATGTATAACACATTTTTTATATTCATACACTATACAAGTATATATGCTTATATGCATACATTTATTTCAAGATCTCCCTATACATAACACGAATAGGATATATACTATACTGCCTGTAGTGAAAGTGTATTTTATATACATAGTTCTCTGTATTTTGACAATGTGATGCTGTAAAAGTGAAATTTCTAGTGTGGGATCATTAAGTTCTTATCTTAAGTCTCTCACCTATTGTAGTGTATCGCAAAAATAGTCCTTCATACTGATAAAGCTCATCAGGGCCATGTCTGAGGCCAAGATTAGGTTTCTTTCAAGATGCTTAAAAGGAAGTTATGACTGAATAATATATTTGCAGCACTTCTCGAAATAAAGTAAAAATGCTTCAAAATAAAATATAAATAAGCAAAACTAAAATTTAAGCAGGACCACCATTACATTTGTAAAATCACAGAATATGATACAATAAAACTGTTTTAAGCTTGGATTCAAAAAGGAAGCTACGGACACAACCTGCTGTTTTCCACAGGCAAAGTGTCCCAGAGTCCACAGGCAAAGTGTCCCAGAGTCTTACAACTTTTATTTCTTAAGCTCTTCCCTCTTTAATTCTATAGCTCAGAGTTTGGATCTGTTAAAAGCCTCTGCCAGAGCAGGTCAACTTTGGGATTAAAGATACGTCCGACCATGAATGCCTTGTAAGTAATTAAGTGTTTCATAATATAGTTAAAGGCTCCCCCCCACACACTTTAGTATCTATGAAATACACTGATCGTCCTGGTCAGTTTGACGTTCTCCAAAAGTTCCCCGCTGAAGTGAGAATTTCCCACAGCACGTGAAGGCGGACTGGCCCAGCGTCACAGTGAATGAAAAAGACGCGCTGAGCTGCGGTGCAGGCTCAGAGCAGGTGAGTGCGCGGACTGAGGAACAGCGCCACTCCTCCGGAGCTGTGAGGACACAACCAGCACCTTCACTCATCTGTCGGGACAACGGCAAGGGCTGCGGAGTTTGCCCCCCCCCTTTTTTCTTTTCCATCATGGCTGACCACCTTTTACACTACAATGACTCCGCAGGGGTCGGAAACCGGTTCGGCCGCAAAGGTGCTTTGCGCCAGAAAAACGTGCACGAAGTGAAAAACCACAAATTCACCATGAGGTTTTTCAAGCAGCCTACGTTCTGCAGCCACTGCACGGACTTCATCTGGTAAGAGACACACACCACCGGTCATTTCACTGCCTCTGATCAGTGTTGAAGTGAATTTCTTTATGCAAAAGTTGTGCAGCAGTGAATGTTTACATCAGTAACGCAGATGTACGTTTAAGTCATGAGCACATTTCTGCTGTGGTCGACTTTTGCAGATTTAAAGATATTAAACTGCAATAAAATAACTTTTATAAACTGGTGACAAAGTTGGAGTTGATTTTACGTTTCACTGACAGAACAGGGCACCTCCCATTTGTTTTAACACTCGTGCCTTTTTCTTGCGGGGGATTTGGGAAACAAGGATTTCAATGCCAAGGTAAATGACTCAACACAGGAGGCAGCAACAGTGCAATGTCAAAAACCTGCATTTGACCCAAAGGACACCCATATGAAATTTACCACTAAAGTCGCACCATTTTGTTTGGTTCTTTCATTTTGCCTATCTACCATTAAGCATGTGCAATTGTGTTGTAAGCAAATACTGCTTGGAGGTTGGTAATCTAGTCACATTGAAGCACACAGCAAATTGTTGAACTTTTAAAAAAAGAGTTTATTTTCTGGAGCACACATCGTTCTGCAACCAAGAAGGCAGGGGTTAGTCATTGGAGCTTTCACTTTGAGATGTTTAATGTTAAAATCAAAACATTTACCTTTTGAGGACACTATCCATGTATGCGTGGTCTGGAAGGAAACGCAATGATTAGGCATATTTTCACAAGCGTTAAAGAGACGTCACGTTTAAGTGGAGGACATACCCTTTAGGGTTCTTCACACCCACAGGGGCAGCTGGTTGACGCCTTGCAGGCACTGATCTTACAGCCAGTGGAGGGGCAAATCCTGGCGAGTATCTGGATTTGTTGAAGAGGTACCTGGATCTCCGGTAGGCATCTCTGGACTGGACAATGTAGGATGAAGGTGGTGGTGGAGGAGGAGGGAGGAGAGGTTCACTCACTCTCACGGAAACTTCTTTCTCTGGGCTGGCGACTGGGTTTTGTGGTTGGTAACTCATTTGAGCAGATGTAGCGACCTGTTGGGGTCCTGCATTAGCTGGGTACTTTTGGTAGGAGGGCTCTGAGGAATAACCTGTGCTCATATAACCGGCCCCTCCTGCAGTATTAGAGACACCACCATCACTTGGGGACTGCGCTGCATTTTCTGAGGGATACTGAATGACTTCCTCATAGACAAGATGGGGAACATTCTGGGAGCCCCCGCCATGTGTACTGGAGCCAGTGTTGGGGCCTGGCTGAGGCCTTGCTGGGTTACTCGGCTTGTGGCTTAAAGGAAAGTTGAGTGGCGCGTTGGAGTTCCTCAGGTTCCAGTCCCCTGACTCACTATTAACAAAGCTCTCTACTGCAGGAGCACTAGGCACCGTTTGTCGAGTTGCGACCGGCTGCCATGCAGCTGAAGGATTGTTGTAGCTTGTGTAAGCAGCGCCACTCGGCTGGCCATTGGAAGCCTGCCAGTCATCAAACATAAGCGCTTCATCTTCCATGTTGCGTGAGTCAGCTATGTACGGATATCCATACCCTGCAGGATTAACAATTATAGATTAAACAGATATTCCTGAGGCCTGATGTGGTAATTAAGGAGAGAGTCATTACCTTTTATGGCTGGTAAACCAACACTGCCATCAAACAGCAAAAAGCAAATCCCTGAAATCCTGCAAGAGAAGCCAGTAAAGCACAAACATCTAATTAAAGTCACTATTTTAAAAAGTGCTCAGAAACTCATGCCGCTCAGAAAACATACCACAAAAAGCATCCAAGAGCCATGGCTGTTAGTTGAGACGCAACGCCTGTCCTCCTCAGAAGCTGTGGTATGAGTGATCCCAAGGACTTACTGAACCCGAGTGTAACCTCTGCTTGTCCCGTGTCTCCTTCTTATCAGGTCTCACTTAATGAAGAACATTGGCAGCAGCTGCACGCAGAGCAATCTGCGGCCGAATCATTAACAGGTGTGGCAGCCGGACAACACTGCCACCCACTGGTCAGCTGGAAATCCAGACTTATTATTGTGCCCAGTGTGTTTATGCTGAAACCTTCTCTGATGTTTGTCTATTCGAAGAACATTTACCACCTTTCTCTGATTTTAAACATTACATGTCAACAGTCAGTAATCTATAAAAGACCCATCATTAATCACGTTTGTTTTTCACCAGCATCTAGTCCCCACTGACCTGTCCTGGTGTCTTTGCACCACAGTAACTAGCATCTGTGTCCTCTCAATCCAGTGAGTGTCACTGTGCAGGGTCATGCTACAGAGACACGCTTCAGTGAAAAGATCCGTGGATCTAATTAACTCTCTGGCTGAACAACGTCTCTCTCTGTACCACATCCACATGGACAGTTATGCTTTTTATGCATTCAAGCAAAAGCTTTAACTCCACCTTTAGAAAACCACAGTGTTTTTTTGCATCATGGAGCCATAGGAGATAGAAAAATGACTGAATAACAGTAATGACATTGCACCTGATTTATGTTTCACCTGCCTTTTTCCTAAACGATTTCAAACTCCTCACTTTCCGGTTAGGTGTGTACATACAGTGTGTGTGCATGGGATGACCTGTCTTCTTGCTGCTCTGTTTTCCAGCAGAGTTTGAATATATTATGGAAGTGGGCTGACAGGTTTGTGTTCTTGGATGTAGACGGGGCTTGTTCCTGCAGAGTGTGCATAAGGAATGCATTGCTTTTTCCCAGAAGCGTATAGTGGGATAATCCTCCAGAGGCCATCATGTACAGGCCTCTCTCTTTATGTGTCAGGCTTTGTGTTTCCCTCTGTCCAATTCTTGCCATATCTCTGGGTAGGGTGTGAGGGAATTTTGTCTAAGTTGTTCAAACGTTCACCTGGACGTGAGGACAAACTAAATAGACGTTGGTAGTTAAAAGTCAAAGGTCTAAGGTCAAGGTCAATGCAAACTTCCGGAATACTTTTTGGGGCCATAACTCAAGAATGAATATGCTAATTATGATAATGTTTTATTATATTCCTTCAAAGTCTTCACAAGAATCCGAACAGACTTGGATATAAGTTGACCGACTGCAGACAAGATGCAACTGCAAGGATAGAATTCTAGTTTCTTTATGGTTTCGATGCATAATGACTTTTGTAATTGTTGATAACACTATACAGACATACGACACTGGATTGTTATTGCATGGGGCTTTGAGTCAGCCAAGGGCAGAGAGACTGTAGCTCAAATATATGTTCTTATAAGACTGGAAATCAAGGCATATTTCTCTCTGTGAGTGAAAACTTCATGCAAAAGGCTCAAGAGCAAATCCTCAAAGAGCCGCAAACTCCTAAGCTAAGCTAAGAACTAAGCTAAGCATTTATGCCTCTTGCGATCATTGTAATATATGCCGCTGATGGTGAAAATGTTCCCTGAATGAGGTACAGCTCACCTGGCTTCTAAGAGTTATTAAAAAGATGAGTAAGCACGGCTCCTATGATCATTCATCTTTATCAATTTCCCTTCAGGGTTTATATAAGTTGATGTGTTTTTAGTCTCCTGTGATCGCCCAACTCAACTGCATAATGGCAAGAAGTGGAGCGCCACCCAAAGTAGAGGAAATGCCTCTGTGTGGGTGGGGGACTGCAGTTCCTAACCTCTCCTTCTGCCTGGTTGGGGATGAAGGATGCGTGTGACAGAATTACAGATGAATGAATTACTTAATTCGGAACTATTGTCTCCTCCTTCTGGCAGTGAGAGGAATGACACAATCAGAGAAATGTCTGCAGTCCTAAGACAACAATTATATTAGTAAATGTAATAGCTACATATCCTACAACGAATATTTTACAAATTTCAACTTGTCAAGGAACAGTAGGGTGGCGTCCCTCCGTCCCTTCTCTTCTAATTGCACTCCAAAAATACACTCCAATCATTGTCTGGGTTTGTCTTTTCCATTGATCACTTCCTGTGTTAGACTCTAACCTTTCCTCTAAAAAAAGTGAACTTGAGCATCAGAGACCTCAGATGCATCCTGAGCTTCCCCTGCCATACTCCCATTTGCTTTGGCCTATTCAGTCTCCATCGCTATTGTTGTTCCCATCTTCAGGTTTAGCAAACTTGCTGGTAGAAGTAAAACGCATCGCTGCTGATGCACAGCATGGGAGTGCCGCCACAGACATATACAGAGAGAGAGAGAGTTACCTGCCAGTATTCTGTGAACTTGTTTGGGCAAGAGCTTGAATGTTACTGGCGTTACTTTGCATTTAAAGTTCCCACACTCAAACAGTTTTGTTCAGAAGCTTCACATTCACTGTAACTTACTTATTCTGGTCACCATAGGAACTCTATTAGATCTGACTCACCTCAGTATATAAAAAAAACCACGTCATTTTACCTGACAGTTGAATTGCAGTACGGTGTTTTGTATTTTCAGAGAGGGACAATGTGTGAGTCTCGTTGGCTGTGACTTGGACCACTGTGGAGAGTCTGCAACTGTGATACATCCTGTCATATGGACATGCTGAGTTATGTCCTATACATGCATGACCATTATACACTCACCTTACCATTACATCACTGTCCCCTGAACATGCCGATCAAGATCTGTGAATTATTATCTATCTCACACTGTTAAAGAAGTGAAAAACAATACCTGGATCTGCCCCCTGATCCGGTACCACAACAAAATGGAAAGATCCAGTGTGTAAGATTTAGGTGAAAGGGATCTTTAGGCTAGAAGATGAATATAGAAAATCCCTAGTGATGTTTTCACTAGGGTGTAATCATCTAAATTGTAGGAATTGTTGTTTTCTTTGCCCTAGAATGGGCTCTTCATGTTTAAACACTTTATATTTACATCTAGAGCGGGTCCTTTCTAAGGAGGCCGTCATATTTTTTACAGTAGCCAAAACTGGACAAACTAAACACTGTTTGAGTCTTATGACAGCTGAAGGCTACCACAGGTTCTCTTTCATGTTTGGAAGGGGAGGGTGAGGTGAGGCGTATTCAGCTGCAACATGCAACTTCACCTCTAGGTCTCACTAAATTCTACACACTGAACCTTTAAGGGGTTCTTCTCTGACCCATTCTGCATTGTGGTAAACTGTCCAGTAGTTTTTGCAAAATCCTCCTAAGTAAAGATAATTAAAAAAAAAACAACTAAAACACGCTTACATCTAGTTTTTGTCTGCAATGGAAATGTATTAATTTTTTTGCACGTTTACCCACGTTTAAAAAAACTGCATATAACTGCTAATTTTGGTGTACAAGAGGTATAACAGACACATCAACTGAGATGAGATAACCTCATTGGCACAGGTAGTTAAACATGTATTAGTTTAATTGAGGTCTGACATGTGAATGATCAATTTCTGTCGGATTACTGTTACTGCCCAAATGTCGTAGTGTTAAACAGTGTTGCCTGATCTCTGAACTTTTCACCAGACGTCAGATCCTCTCATTAAAACCAGTGGTGTGAGAGTGAGAGCGATTTCATTGCCGGATCACTCACTCACCAACACCATGGTGGATGCTCTGCTCTCCCCCTCACCTCCCCCATCCTCCCCCCACGCTAAAGTTGCGCATCTGTGGAAGTGACTGTGTCATCTGGAGTGTTGGGAACCCGTCGCAGGGGAAGCGAGCACTCTGTCTGGACACAAGGAAGAAAGGTGAGACATGGAGGGAGAGGCAGTCAGAAGTACAAGAAGAAGAAGCGGATGCAACAATGTAGACAGGGTGGAAAGAAGGCGAGAATGTGCAAAGGTGAACACAGGAGACTAAATAAACACAGGAGGATCTGCAGTTGCATGGGTGGCAGTGTTGGGGTGAGAGAGACAATGAATTGAAAGAGGCCTTTCACACAGTCTGGCTTCTTGCTACAGAGTTTTGGCAAAGATAAAGCAAACAGTGTGACTACTCAGAGCGGATGAAAGAGAGAAGAGTGAAAACAGTTGTAGATATTATGTCGACTTGATGAGCGATTATAAACTGTGGCCAAGTTACATCTTAAGTCGTCATGTCTGGGATTGTCTTGTGTGCGGAAGGTGGTGAAAGGCCTCTTCTTCTCAGACTTGTAGCAGTTCTTGTCGAAGCGACGCCTGCACTGATCATGCTCCACGAATATGGTCTTAAAGCTGTTTTATAAGCTGCGTTTGGATCAATTTGACTTATAGCTGCAATAAGAGACTTTTTTCGCCACTTGACTTATCGCTCCGGGTGAGAGGCAAAGTGCACCCTGGACACGTCGCCAGTGTATTACAGGACCAATATACTATATATAGAGAGAGAGAAAGCAAGAGAGAGAGAGAGAGAGAAACAACCATTCACTCTCACAATCACACTTACAGTTGATTTAGAGTCTCCAGTTCACCTGATCCCAATCTGCGTGTTTTTGGACTTGGTGGGAGGAAGCCAAAGTCACCCTGGGATTCAAGCTGAGCTCCTTTTATGCAGTGAGGCAATGGTTGTTTAACACTGCACCACCATGCCGCTCCGTTTAAGTTGAAAAAGTAAGCTTTAAGTGAACATGTTGGAACAGATTTGCTTATTTACACATCCAGCAGGCAGGGCAACATTGATTTTCAGTCGTGTAGTAAAAGCTCCACTGTGTTCATCAGCTGTCTGTGAGCTGTTTGGTGCTGAGCAGGTTGTAGTACAGGAGGTTCAATGGGTTCAGAGCTTATTTGCTGCAAACAGCTGTGTGCTGCAGCTGAAAATAGATGCAATAAGAGCGGTGAGGGTGAACCAAAACTGTTGCGGATGGACAGCTAAACAATGAGCTGAAATCATGATATTGATCTGTAAAGCAGAGGAGAGCTGCAGACTCGGGTGATAATTCACTGTAAGTTCATAGGAGGCCATTCACCCCATTCACATTTCCAGGGTATTTTCATGCCTTGTTTATCTAAAATCATCTATAGAGTACTCCTAACCATCCATTATCTAGATAACTTATCCTTTCAGGGTTGGAGGGGAAGGGGGCTGTAGCCAATCCCAGCTGACATTGTGCTAGAGGCGGCGTACACCCTGGACAGGTCGCCAGTGTGTCGCAGGGCCAACACGTTTACACCCATGGACAATTTAGAGGCTCTTTGTACCTGGCCATCTGTGACTTTAAAATCCTTTTAATATAGTTTAAAGTTAATTTAGATCTCGATTAGCCACTCTATTGTAACACTCTTTCTGGGGTCTCCTGGTGTAATATCTATTTATACCTAAAATAATTAACACAACCATTACAATAACTTAAATCATATAGATAAAGACAAATCAATTGTTTGTATCGTAGAGATCAGTGCTTTATTTCCCAGGACATCTAGCAGAGTAGATGTTTGCTGTCTGTTTGCAGCCTTACTGCTCCTTACTGTCCGATATTGCTGTGCATAGTCCACTCTTTGCTTCCATGGTGACGTCTCCATCACTGTAAGCAGGCCGTTTTGTTCAGTTTGAAATCTATTTGCATGTGAAATGCAGCCAGTTTGCCTCCTCTCATCTCCAACCCAGTGCTCATCAAGTGGTAATGATGAGATCTTTATCACGATGAGGGTGTTCGGTGTGGGCTCCTCCACCGCTCCCTGAGACATTTGTTGCCCAAGTGGGTGACATCATGTATGTGTCAGTTAGCATGAGGAGGGCTGACACATGCCTCTAACACGGCTGTCGCTGAGCCCTAATGGCAGGTTGGAAGCGGAGCCAATCACTTTCTGCACTCAGAAAGGAGCGGCGGTACCTCATTTACCAATCAAGAGGAAGTGAGGGCGAGAGCTGTGGGTGGGGGGATCCAAACAATAAACATCTTACACAGTAGTACGATTCAGTGCCGCTCCTCTGAAGTGATGCGGCTGAGATCTGAAGGGTCCTCCTGCTCCATCTCTGCTCTGACTGTAAACATGGCCTGGATATGTTAATTCATTCAATCTTTTTTATGAAACAGATCTATGCTTTGTTGGTTTAATATGGATTTTAAAAAAAGATATACATATCAATCTCCTCCTCAACATTGTGGGTGTTGTTTTGCTGTACTTGACTGATCATTCTGCCACGTGGGAAACTGCACGAGTTAGAGAATCCATTAATTTAAAAGCCCTGGATTTGTATTTTTTTATATAATAGCTTACATGTGCCAGAAAAGTGAAGCCTGTTCAATACAAGCTTTTGTCTCTCACGACCGAAAAACCAATCGGCGCAAGAAAAGAAATTCACGATAACACACTGTTTAATACATTGAACAGTTTCTACATAGTAGAAGATGCAGGGGGGCAGGACATGTCGTCTAAATTCCGTTGTGGAGCAGCACATTGACATTGGCCCTTATTGTCAAATTGCCAATCTTTGTTGGCGTTTTCTACGTGCGTGCGACCTCTTTGTCATCCTGAGATATTTGTTTTCTTTCCTTTTTTGCGTCCGTCACTTGTAACAAACTGACTAGGACATTTGCGTTCTCACATTCAGCCCCTCCGGATGATTTTCAGGAACATGTCTGGACCTCAGTGCATGGCTGAAAACAGCTTAATAGTGGAGGCTAAGCTGACTGGGATAATTACTGTATGTGTTGGCTGATTCTCCCTCTGCTCGTCTCTGCTCCATATTCAAAATGCCCCTTTGTACTATTGAGTGCTGGGTCTCTCTCCCTCCCTCCGTTACTCTCCTTCTCTCGCTCTCTTTCTCTCCACTCCTTCACTCAAGACGACTATAGCAACAAAGTGGGCCACTTGCATGTTGTTATCATGGTAACAGCTCTTCTGGGCAGTTTTAATGTGTGTTTTACATTACCGGATCTCCTCCAATCTTGGTGGAGCCCTTCGGTCCTTTTTATTTGGCCAGTTAAAATCACATGCAATATTTAACAACCACAGAGTGCAATGTTTCCTGTTCAGACCTTTTAGGAAGTGTGTGTGTGTGTGTGTGTGTGTGTGTGTGTGTGTGTGTGTGTGTGTGTGTGTGTGTGTGTGTGTGTGTGTGTGTGTGTGTGTGTGTGTGTGTGTGTGTGTGTTTCTGTAATTCCCCTTTCAACAGAATCTAGACTCAAAATGTACTATTGCACTGCATTTTCATTCAGATACTACTGGTGGTCTTTTCTCTCATCTACAAACAAACCACAAACACAACGTCTAGTATGATCTGTACATTATAGATTGAAATACTGAGTGTATCTTCAAATGCAGCCACACTCGCATTATCCTCTGTCTGCATTGAGGGGGGGTTTGTCAGATGGAGAACCTTAACAGCCTGCACCCAAAAGGCATTTAGATGTGTGGCAGTTAGCTCCCCTAAAGCCACAGTGACACAAGACCTTCTTATGTGTCAATATAAGGGGATTGCCACAGTCTGGGTGCAAGACAAAGAGCTCTCATTTCTAATTCCTCACTGTGAAGAGGGGGTGACGATAAGGAAAAGAGCGGATTGGCACCAAGAATAAAAGGAAGATGGCAGGGGGAAGCATAGAGGAGGCTAGGTGATGATTTAGAGCATTTATACGTACTGTACTGTAAGCTGGCCAGTGCCCTAACACCATATGATTGTTGTCTCAAGGCACACTAGAAGTGTTTATTTCGTTATATTAATCTTTATCCACTCCAGTCACTGCGAGCTTTCACATCAGCAGCAGAATTTAACTGCATGATATTGAGGCTTTTTTCTTTTTTTTGTGGACCAAGGTCGATTTCTTTTTTTCCAAGGTTTCTCTTCTGACACCTACACATCCAACCAATCAGAGTGCTCGTTGTTGACGTCACATTTTAAAGCACTAGTATAAGAAGAGCCAATTCCTCCGCATTCTGACATAAGTTTATTTCTTCATTTATCTAAAATAATTGTCTCACAGTTACTTTTGTCTTTAAAAGGATGATGTAGCCGACTTGAAGCTGGGATCAAGCAGCAGGCGACACAACTCCTGTCGTAGGAAATGAATGGGACTGTTAACAAACAAAGGGGACCTCAAATTAATTCATCAAGAAACTCAAATGAATCCTTTAGCTATTGTGATACAGTGTAAGCTGCTTTTTTTGTTGAAATTTTATAATTTATTTACTAAATCACGCTTAATGTGAATAGTCTCAAAATTCACTTTGGAGTTGTGTCGTTTATTTGTGTCACGGTTGATGTGCAAGTTGATATTTAGTGGATGTATGTCGACAGATACATTAAATTTTCTGTCACTGCTTTTGCCAGTGAAACACTTTCAACGTGGAGCAGCAGCAGACAGTTTGCATCGGCTCGGATGTGACTGCAGGAGGCTGATGAAATTGAGATAAAATTGAAAAAAAGTATTAATATGCATGTATATTTTAATGTGGATCCCTTGTGCGTAGATAGAATTTGAATCTAGTTTGGGAACAGTGGCCATTTACAAGGACGACTATTTTTAAGAGAGGTAATTACTACTTTCTGCAGAAACATGCAATAAATAGTAAAAAAAAAAACAAACAGCATTTGGGATTCCAAACACTGATAACAATCTCTGCAGAAATGCAACTGCTTTTATAAGCAGGAACAAGCGCCCTGCAGCTCACTGCATGTTCACAGTCACCTTTCCCACTCAAATGTCTTCTGCTTTAAATGTCACGAAATCTCTTCAACTAACTCCATAGTTTGTCGATATATTTGTACTCATGAAAAAGCTACTGTAATTTCTTACCGAATATGCCAATATGGTGTGTCAAAGTTACCATGGTAACAGTTCTTGGCCCCTTGCTTTGCCTGTGACGTGCCAAATCTGTGCTGAGTAACGTACCCCAGGCGATTACTTCCCTCTCGAAAAAAAAAAAGAACGCAACATTAAACACCCCTTGTTTCCAAATAATCCTTAAATGATGATTCAACACGGGAGCTTGGCATCACCTCCTCAGCCTCCATTTATGCAAATAAAACAGGCCTCAGTAGCAATGACGATTCGTTTGTGAGCCTGTCTGGGTGAAACGCTAAGACAGTATGTAAATCAAGATATGAATGAAGAGCTGAAATCCCAGACCTACAGGGGAGGAGAACATCTCGAATCCAGTTCTGGACAGACTCTGCCCCCCGTTTTCAGTGCAGCAGTCACCGCCACGAGTGCAATATTTTCATTTTAACAGACTGTCTCAGCCGATCATGTCAAATTGTTTTGCTTGCATAACACAATGTCATGGGGTGACATTAAAAAGGGGTCTTTTTTGGAGGCTCGGCATTACTCAGCTGAGAGTGGGTAGTTAATTGTCGGGGAGCTGCCTGTGTGTTTTCGCTGTGACACAATAAAGTGTAATGCGATGACACATGCTGTTCCCTCATAATCTTTATTTTAACGAACAAAAGCCAAAGACCATTTTTTAGGGAGGGCTGGGAGGGACGCTATTTAGAGACGAGAGAGTGTGCTGCAGATTCTCGAAAGATGTGCGTGATACTATCCTCGAAAAACGTATAAATGCATTTGCCTGTGCTCTGTGCATAAACAACAATAGAGCGTGACAGAAGCAGTCACTGTGCTGTGATTTAATCTGTGCTGTTTCCAAAAATGGCAGCGAGAGGAGACCCAGAAGAGATTCCTGACGAGATGCAATAAACGTCTGGCTCCGAGTGCAGCCGCAAATCTGCTGATAACTTTCCCCCACACTTTTAGAACTTGTGCTACAAAATGACTTCTTCGTTGGTAAATTATTGAATGCTCATGCTATTGCGTCCGTCTTGTATTATTTAATCCATGTGCAGACAGAGGTGAGGAGTAGCCTTTTCCTCTATCTGAGTAAAAAGATTGGCAGTATGTTGAACCTTCATCCATTATAGATGTTCACCAGTGATATATACTAATAAAAGACGCCATCAACACATAAGACCTACACTCAAGCATCGGCCATTTAACCTCGTCACTCCACTGAAACCATCTGTTGCCATGACGACATGTAATTTGTTAAATGTTACTTGGTCGCAAACTCAAGGTGAGCGTATTAATAAAGTGTGTGCTTGTGTGCGGAGTATGCAAAAAAAACGTAGCTGTCTGTTTTAGACAGAAAGACTCAAGTGCTCACCTCTGTGTGTCTCCGCACTCCAGCTGTACTTAATGAATTCAGCGGTGATTACACCCACAGCTATTTCGGGAATGGTTTAAGTCAGAGATATCACATCTTGACCCACATAAGGTGATCACAATGTGCACTCGGGAGGATTTGGAGCTCGCTGGGTCTGTATCTCATGCCGCTGTGTGTGACGAGAGTGTCCTCGGGTCCAGGGATGAAAAGCTAAACATGACAATCTAGTTTTAATTTGTTGCTCCTCTCTGTGATCTCATACTGCGCATTCACCTTCGCACAAAAGGTTGCAATCGTCTGAGTTGTCTATCCAGGAAAAGGTCATTGTGGGATGAAAATCAATAACCTTAATATAATGTCATCATGCGTATTCTTCAGCACTGAGCAGAACCCATTCCATTTTGGTGGTGATCCAAGAAACATTCAAAATTCACTGGATCAAAATCAAAATGTGGATCCAGTGAATTTAAATGTGGTATCATAAGGGGACTGTTGGTTTCTTATGTTTTGCTATAGTCACTACAGAAAAAGACAAATCAAAAGCGAGATGAGAAAGGTGCAGATAAAATGTGACTAAATGCAACGTAATGGAGAAAAAGCACAGAGTGTGGGGCTAAGATGAACACATGGGACTTTCCCAGCCCCAGTCATATTTTTTGCTATTTCTGTGCAAGGACAAAGATGCAGGGGGACAGACAGGGAGAGGCAGAGGGTTAGAAAATGTGTGTGCCAGTTTTCTGAAGCGTGCGCTCCCTCTTCCTGCTCCTGTGGTGCTGTAAGCGTGTGTGTGTGTGTGTGTGTGTGTGTGTGTGTGTGTGTGTGTGTGTGTGTGTGTGTGTGTGTGTGTGTGTGTGTGTGTGTGTGTGTGTGTGTGTGTGTGTGTGTGTGTGTGTGGTGTGTGTGTGTGTGTGTGTGTGTGTGTGTGTGTGTGTGTGTGTGTGTGTTGTACAGCGTGAGGGTCACCCAGTAAGAGACTGCAGCGAGGCTCTTAGTCATCCTCACACCTCGCTCCCCTTTTTACCTGACAGTCCATCTGTCTACATATTTACCAGCGGATACGGATTCCACACTGTAAACAAATTAAAATATGCAAATGTAACTGAATGCGAGGTACTGTGCAGGATGAGCTTGGAAATTTAAATGAGCCTGAGTATTTTACCTACAATGGCAGTAGTGAAAGAGAGTTGAGGGAAAAAAGCAGGTTTAAAGTATAACTGAAGCATAAGTTGTGAAACCTCAGTGTTTTACCTTTTTATGCTGATTTCTATTCGCAGACCTTTTATAAAACATGATCAGATATTGTTCCCTTATTTGACAATCTACAGAGAAAAATTAAATGTGTTCTCGTCTGCTGTCTTTGTCCATTTCAACCAAATATATAAATTAATAAATTCTTAACGAATCGATAGATTCATCTTCAGTTGAAATATATTTAGATAGGTGAGTTAAAAGGTAACCAAATTAATTCCACTAGAATCCCAGAACACTGATAACATTGTACTCTGTCAGGTAATAATTTACTTTGTGCAGGATTAGTTTCGTTTTTTACTGTCATATCACAAAACCACAACACTACTCACCATTGCTTCCTCTCATGGTTACATATCAATTTTGCTCACACAAGATTACCCACTTCTACGCACATTTTATTTTATCTTTACTTTACATTTATGAGTAATGATACATATATATACATATATATATGTATATATATATCATTTTTATATTAATATCATATTATATACCTATTCATATCTATCCATCTTCATTTATACATATTTCATGTCTTTAATTTTATTTGAGCTGCATTTTATGTATGAAAGGTGCTGTATAAATAAAATGTATTATCATTATTATATGCACAAATACAGTATACAACCCACATACTGTATCTGTTAAATCTGGGCACAATTATCCTATGTCACCGAACTGTCTTCATGTACTTTTTCTATCCATAATATCTGTCTGTAGATAAAGTTGTATATTTCGTACACTTGGTACACTCATTTCATTGCCTATTTTTACCTATATTTATCTGACTTGTTGTTGCCATGGTCACAACTTTCCTGTTTACTGTGATTACACATGTGTGGGCATCTTGTAAATGGCCATGAAAAGGCAATTGTATAATATAAGCTATAGATAGTGTGTTCTAGCACATTCACACATTGTGAGTATTTAGTGCCTGTCTGGCTGCATTGTTGTGTTGTCATGTAGACTAACATGAAAGAAGTTGCATAATTTGTATTTATTTTTACACTATATTTTTTACTAAAGAGACCTTGAAGCACCATGTCAAGTAGGAAGATCCAAACCGAAGCATCGTTTCTAAATATTCATCCACACTTGTCTCTGTTGGTCCTGTTGGGCTCAGGTCTGGTCGGGTATCAACTAACGTGTCTATTCAAGGAAACAGAAATGTTGCTGAACTAGCTTTAACTTAGACTGTCTCACCAGCTATCACCGGAGGCAGGACATGACATGAAAGTCCAGCTGCAGAGATCACAGGGTTTTGTTTACAGCACATCAACAGCTCTCAATTCTTTCTGTAGATATTTGTATTTTTTGCGTATAGTATCCATCAAATATTAGAAAACATCAGCAATGCGCCCACTCGCTTGCTGGTGAATTGAACAGTTTCCTGCTGTATTCTCACATGGGCTTACTCCGACACTTTTATTTGGGGGCTGGCAAGAAAACATCCCAAAATGTGTCCAGGTCAAGTGAATATCCAGACTTCGGTGCATGTCTGAAAGCAGCTACTAACAACAGTGTCAGTAGTTTGTTTTTTACCTCACTCTCTATAGGTCTTGTGAAATTCCCATATTGTTTTTTCTCCCTCAAAAATGACACGTTTCTAAAGTATAGCAATTTCTGTTATGTCAAAAAGTCAGATTTCTGTCGTCACTCCAGATATGCAGTCACTACATTTTTTCTTTAATGGGGTTTTCCACTCTTCTTGCTTGATGAGCTATTACTGGGTGACCACATTTGTCACATTTATGGAGAGTAAGGGTTTTGTTTTTCTATCTGTGTGTAAAAAAACAAACATCAAACAGCAACAGACGTGAGTTAATGTCATGAAAAACTGCAGGACGATGATATACTGTGATGATAAGTGAGACTATGTCCAGAGAAGGCTCCAGGCCCACATGAAAGGGGAAACACACAAGAGTAAACTACACACACACACACACACACACACACACACACACACACACACACACACACACACACACACACACACACACACACACACACACACACACACACACACACACACACACACACACTAGAATGCACATAGTCGTTCTGTATGATATCAGATGCCTATATTCTGACAGGCTGTTAATGTGCTACAAGCTGCTTCAATGACGAACTGAATTATTTCAGACGCAGCCGCTTGTCTGAACACATCAATGCACATAGGAACCTTCCACCTCCATCCACTCTGTCCTCTACATGCATGCATTCTCATGCCCGTTCACAGGAACTCCATCTTGTTCTCACTTCGCTCTCCCCTGGTGGAGCGGGAGGGTGAGGGCAGGAGACCGGGCCTGTCAAGTCCGAGCCTCTAATTGAAGGTGTCACGGTTGTGTCCCCTCCTCGTCTTTCCCAGCCTCCCCGCTCCACTCTGGGCAAATATAGCAACAGGCACCACGGGGGAGAGTCAGCGCTTTGCGACCATGTTTTTTTTGGCATCTGCATGGTAGAATGGAAGGAATTTTATCCCTTTTGATCTGTGTTTATCGTCTCCAGGGCTCCACTAATGAAATTATGGGGAGAGTGTTTCTTAGACTCTGTGCTCTCTGTTGTTTATGTGTGTCCTTCTTTAACTCTCATGTCTTTTGTGTAAACAGCCTCTTCACTTTATCTTGGACAACATAAAAAGATTAAATTCAGAACAAAAGCCCAAATAATGCTTGATCAGACACAAATACAGTAATTTCTGTAAAATCTATCAGTTAGAAGAATTAAAACATTTAATCATTAACACTGTTACCTTTGCTGTCCTATAAAGGACGTGTGTGGGCTTCAGGCGGTTGCATCGTTTCTAACCAACTGTCATATTCGAGAGCCAGCGTCCTGGCAAGAGTGTTGATTCGAAAGATTTTAGGGACTTAATGAAAGCAGGCAAGAAAAGCATGAAAATGAACACAAACTTGTTTTCAGTCACAAATGACTGTACAGTGTTTTTATTGCTCTGTGTCTAGACAGGAAATATAAACATGCAAAATGATGGAAGGGGCTGCCCCGCTAGTTCAGTATTCAAGCCAGAGGGAGGAAATGCTAATGCTGAATGAGGAGCTCTTAGTTGTTATGTGTCATTAGGATCATAAGTCTGTTGTTGGCATGACTGAAAGAGGAAGTGAAGCTCAGTTTGCTGCTGTAGTCTGTGTTGAGCCTTGTTGGTATTGATTTGGAATCTCCATTTACCTTAATTTGACCTGTTTATATATTATGTTCTTTTTCAAAGGGCAAGGTAATAAGTACTACACAGATTTTCAGTAGGATATTAACAAACCATCAGCCATGCCTCTGTATAGAAAGATGGACGCCATCACTGCCGCCCAAAAGTGAAGCCAAAGTGTCTTGATCGCCACCTGGTGACTGGCTGCAGTATAGGTCATGAACCCTGCCTCCTCTATGTTAGTGGATGGGACATGGATCAAACTAAAAAGTCAAAGCACGTGTCTAATACATTTTTCTCAGAGATGGTTTGTGTCATTTGATGATATAAAAAACGTTTGCATTTGGTAACTATGTTGCATGAACACGCGTTTGCCGATGTACGTGCACGGGTTTCCTGTAACAGACTCCGTATGAGCTGTTGCTGGTGAGAAAGGACCAACATATCTCTCTGCAGAGCAGGGAAAGTAAGCAATGCATCAACCACACCCCGCATGGCAACGGACAACACGGTCGCTCACACCTACTCGCATACTGTACACGCACATGCACGGCCTCATCTATGGTGGACGGCTGCTGTGTCTTTCACACGCTGCAGTCTGTTTCCATCTAGCCGATAATACAAAAGCACATTATCTCTGCAACACCCTTGCAGGCTCTGTAATGCAAACTGAATGTCAGACAGACACGGTAGCCTTGACAAGTCAGTTCAGACTGTGTCAACAGCTCTTTGATCTCGGGCCGGCAGTGTGGACGGAGCAGATCCCTTTGGAACAGTGTGGTGGTGGAAGCCGTTGAGTGAGAAATTAGGCTTCCATCTGTAAGAGAAGCTCTTCACGTGGAGCCACAGCTACCTAGACAAGGTCATGCTTGTCTAGGTGAAATGTGGCTGGGGATTTGTGCTCCTGCAACAAAGAACCAATTGAAATCATGGGCATTTCTTTGTAAAGAATATGTTTATTACGCCAGGCTTTGAGGGACATGTCTGCAATGTATATAAAGAGGGATTCTGATGCGGATCAGATCCAAAATGTAATGCTTTCTTCCTTGGCTCATGCCCTACCCCTCCACATAATGTCATGAAAATCAGTTTAGTAGTTTTTATCGATATCAAACATAACAATCAAACAAAAATGAATACTTGAACATGCATCCGTGTGATAAGAACTACGTACGATGACAGGAACCAACTTTGAGAGAATTGTATTTGACGTGTACTTTGACTTTTTAGTTCGGTCCATGTCCCATCAACTAACATGGAGGAGGAAGGGCCTATTCTGCAGCTAGCAACCTAGGGGAGATGGAGACACTTTGGCTTCATTTTTTAGGAGCTGTCATGTCATTCATTCTTGTGTACAGTGTGTGGTCTGCACTGATGAGGTCTTTGTAGCCTGTAACCTTGACCTAAAACTGCTGCTGATAGAATTATGTAAATCTTTGTCACGAAGGCTTGAACAGTCAAACAATCAATCAAACAGACTTTTTTTATGGCGTCACCTGAAGGTCAAAGGTTGTACATTGAGCACCTTGGGTTATGTCTAAATATAAGTGAGGGTATATACATGCTTTCAGTGGAAAGTTCCTTTAAAACTATCAAATAACTGAAGACAAAAGGTGAATGTGGGCATTCATGTATCATCAAATCATCCATTCAACCTGTGTGACATGTTAAAAGGGATACAAGTCAAGCTCATGCATTTCCATTTTCACTGACATATAGTCCCCTGTCTGCTCAGTACGATCATGAGTTATTTAGTGCAGGAGACAGCAGAAGAGCTGACCACATATACTATATATAATAGGTATAGGCTTCTTTATCTCCCTCTGATCTCTTTGACTTTTCTTGACTTTCTCAGTTTAAGAAATACATCCTCAGTCACTCACGTGGACTAAAAGTTTTGTGGATGCGCATGTATCCATGGATTAGTCTATGCATGGCTACGCAAACAACAAAAAGTGTCAAAAAGCCCTTTTAGCAGCAATAAGGTCTGACTGACCTGGTCGACACTGCCATCTTTAATGCCCTCTCAGGAGCGGAGCGGAAAAGGTCAACTCATTGTTGCTGAAACTGAACAGAAAAAAGAGTCAGAGATAAAAGAATGGGTGGCATCGGAGGTAGCAAGTGCTAATTGAAACCATCTTGCAGAAAGAACAGAATGCCATTTCACCACAGCTGCTGCCTTTCGTTTTTTTTTCTCCCTTATTCGGCTCCAAATGGTACGTGCCAGGCGCTCGACAGGCTGACTAATCGCTCTACGCAGGCCTGAATGCAGGCATGTGGATTAACTAGGCTAATTAGTCAAGCACTGAGACGCCCAGTGATGAGAAGAGTCATGCTCCCTTTCTCAGCCGAGTACCATTTAATCAGCAGTAAAGATGCTGCAGCAACACTACAGTTTACTGACTGCTCCGCTACTTACAATGGCCAGGTTTTCTGGCTCAAGCCTCTTGACCTCAATACAGCATGACTGTGTTTCTCTGGGGCTCTGCAGTTTTCGTGCTACAAAAATAAATTTCTGGTCGGCTTAAGAGAGGGACAAAGAGTGAGGGTGTGGGGGGGGGGTGTGTGTGTGTGTGTGTATGAGAGAGAGAGTGTGTCTCTGCATCTTTGAGGAGGCTATGTCGGAATGTGTAAAGCTGCTTTCAGACATGCACTGGACTCCGCAGTTCTTCTGTATTTTCTGCGGAGGTCCATGTGTGAACGCAAATGTCTGAGTGAGACGCTCCGTAGTTTCTGCGGACTTCTCACGTGATCTCGGCGGCGGGGTTAATACCTCACTTCCTGCCTCTGTCTTCTACACCCGGCTGCTCCACCTCTCTCCTGAATAATGCGGAGGATTTGATGCTGCATTGTGCATGTGTAAAAGGCAAACTACGGGTAAACTCCATAACTGATTCTCCGGTCTCTACCCATAGGTCATGTCTTAAAACAGCTTAAGTGTCCATCTGTGAGTTTTCTCCCAACATCTGGATAAGAGCATGTGTTTGTGTGTGGATGTGTGTATATGTACAATATGTGCATGTATGAGTGGGTGCATATCTGTGTGTGTGTGTGTGGTGTGTGCACATGCCTATCTATAGTTATGAGGGACAATTTTGTTTCAATACCATCATTGTGAGGACATTTTGAGGTTGTGAGGACAGTTTGGCTGGTTTTAGGGTTAGTCATTTAGATGTGATGGTTAAGGTTAGAGGTTAGAGGCTAGTGTGTGTGTGTGTGTGTGTGTGTGTGTGTGTGTGTGTGTGTGTGTGTGTGTGTGTGTGTGTGTGTGTGTGTGTGTGTGTGTGTGTGTGTGTACGTGTGGGCAGAGAGCAGGCCTTGTGGTGAGAGTTGTCCTGCCTGTTCTTGACAACTTGGCTGCTGTGCTGTAAACTTGCCCCAGCTGACCCAGGATCAGATCATTGGCTCATTAAAATGAGAAGAGGGAAACAGCTAACTACTTTGTTGTCTGCCTGCCGACTCACAATCAGATAATTCAAAGTCAAAATTTACTTTAGTGCCTCCTGTCTCAATTTGTTTCCTTCCATAGAATTATTTTCACACCCTTCCTCTCTATTATAGATTCAGCTTATTTGCTGCTGTTGTCTTATCCTGTTTTATTACTATACCAGTTTGATAGATAATCAGCAGTGTCTCTGATGCCTCTTCTATCTTTAACCATGTGCTACAATACCTCAGAATTATTTGTTACTGCTATAATGTCACGATTTACTACCTGGTGTTTTCATGCTCACAATAGGCTGTGATGATTCATGTAATTTAGGCGTTGTGTTTGTTCATTTGACTCGAGTTAGACTTCGCTTATCACAGGGGTAGAAAGATGATTCATGCATAAATTCACTATGATTCATTCAGCTCAGCGAGAGCACCACTAGTAAAAAAAATTGTCAAGTGCAGTTTTTATCAAAGCTGAAGCCGTTTGTCATGTTTTACATACCAAAATGAAATGTAACAGTAGGGTCTTAAAGTCAGCCAAGTGATGCAGTGACGTTTATTGGTAAAAAATTAAGTTACATGAAGTTGCACATTAGTATTAGCCATCGAGCTACTGGTCAACAAAGGCTGTAGGAGGATTAAAAAAAAAAACTGAGGGTATTTTTGTAATGTCTTTTTTAATTCTAGTGAATTCAGCTTCTCATTGAAAGAGAGAACATTTGCCTTCTCTTCTTTCAAAAGTTACATAGAGTCACTTTAATGCTGGAAACACTGAAACAAGTTTTCAGGAGCTTATTATAAAAACTGCTTTACTAAAGATCCAAGAAAACAAAACCCTTTCACTCGGTGGCGAAGAAGAATCCGCAGCAGTGTGTGTGTGTGAAGTACGTGGCTCAGATTTCTGAAGCTCATCAGCATGTACGGTTGTTGCTGTAAGAAAATGCAAGAAAAATAATCAGGATTACAGAAGAGGTAAAAAAAAATCTCTGCTCGTTAAGTATAAGAAGAAGTCAAAGTGTAAGAAACAGCACGAGGCAAGACAAAGGTCAAGAGGAAACATCAAAGCCTGCCACATCGTATTGAGTTGACATTAAAGCCTTCCAGTTGTCTGTCTGCCTGTAGCTTCACATAACTTATGGCCAGAAGTGGAATTTGGTGCTCATTTGTTTGCATCTTATATAATCCACAGTATTATATAACATTTGTATATACTCCCTGAATAGTGTGCCTTGGACTATGCCGCATTATTATTATGTCTTAATTAAAGCACATTTTTATACATAATGATTCCTTCTCCCGCTTTTCAAGAAGTGAGTTTTGACGAAGGTCGTTGTTTTGTAACACGTTTCGTTCTGGCTTCTCTTTCATTTGGTGTTTGAGAGAGATAATGAAAGACAGTGAAAAGATGAAAAACGAGTGGTTGAGAGGATTTATGGAAAGTGAGTGAAATGAGGGGGAAACAAAGTCAGTTATTTATGTTTCAAAATGTCCTGAGACAAATTTAGCCTTGACTTCACTGGTCGCAAACAAATTGGTTGAGGACATGCAGTGCCGCAGGAGTGGAAGATGCTCTGATGCTGATGTGTGGTATCAGCCTGTCCCCAGGCATCAGACTTGGACTTGGCCGTGACCTTTGCCATTTGCCCAACCGCCTGTTCTGTGTGTGTGTAGGCTGTGCACAAAGAAGCCATAGTCAAGTAAACCAATACCTCTAGCGACTGACTGGGTTTGAGGATGTATGCTTGTATAGGTTTTCTGTTTTTACATGTATTCATTTGCTTACAGCTCCCACTGATAGTTGGTCCTTTGTATGATCTAATTCAGTCCTGTCTGTGCGCTGCCTTGTCAGTCTGACAGCTACTGTGTGGACCACAGCCACACAGACTCATTACTATACTACCACTGTGACACCTGATACATGGACACAAGGGGCTCTGAGCCAGACCACTGCAGGCGATACATCACTTGCTAGTGTGTGTGTGTGTTTCTGTGTGTGTTTCTAAGATGAAGAGATATGAGAATCAGACGTAGTGAGTGTACACTGTATGTGTACTTACTCAAAGGCATTGAATAAACATGTTTTAATGTGTGTATGTTTGCATGCCTGCGTATTACAATGAGCATCTGTGTGCATTTGTGTGCATAAACATTTGTGTACAAATTAATCAAATCAAATCAAATGGCATAAATGTGTATTCACATTATGTATGTAGTATAATAATAACTACTTTATTTGTATAGCACTCATCTCAACAAGGTTACAAAGTGCTTCATAAACAAGAAGAATGAATTATAATGAAAGGAATTCAATTCAGTTCAATTTTAAGGGCCAACTCATAACAGACACAACAGTATGCGTCTCCCTGCTTAATCCTATGTATGTGAGCATGTCTGAGTCATATTTAATTCATGAGGCAGTATCACTTCTCCCATGTGTGACTCAGAGATGTCTGGCAGCCAAACACTCCCACCTGTAGTTTGGAATAATTGATCCAGTCCCCCTGTGGCCATTTCTTATACAAACACTATTAGTGCTGTAAAGAGTGTGGGCTGAATGTACATTTACGCCATTTTCAGCATGTAAGAGACGGCTACGAAACGCGAAGCTGAAAGTTTTGAAAAGCAAGTAATTATTATACAAGAAAGACTTGGTGTACTTTGTCATAAATATAAGAATTGAACAAAAGAGCAGGTCTGGGGATCAGAGTTATTACAATTCATCCACTGGGGACCAAGGTCTGTACAAAGTTCAGGGCAATATAATGGCGGCTGAGAAAAAATAAAATCCCAAACCCACATCATCATCCATAGAGCCATGCCGTTAGCATATTTTGAGTATTACAGTTTTTACTGTCCTCTGGTGGAGCTCTTTCGTGCAGAAAAAAACACCAGCATACACCCTGGGGGCATCTTCTTTATTGTCTGGGTTAGGGCTGGGCAGTGAAAGAATATCAATAGATATAGCAACTTAATTTCCGTCAATAGCGATATAACAAAAGTCCAGTATATATCGCTATAATGCTCATTTATTGTTGAGGAGGAGGTTTAACGAATAATGAATCTTTCTCAGATTTGTAAATTCTTTTGCTGTTTATCAAGTGTTTGTCATTATTTGCTCATTTAAAACAACAACCTTCACCCAGGAGCAAAAAAGCAGTCTTAGAAATGTTACCCTGATATGGAGTGAACAGGAGAGCAACATTTTTCCACTTCTACATTCACATATTTGTGACCGTTTCCTTAGTGTGTGTCTAAGCTATCCAGACATGCATAATCCAACACAGAGCAAGCCTAGGGGAAAACTGCCATCACCTGCCAACTACAGTGTGGATACCTGACCCGAGGCCGTCTGGACCCATCTGGATCTGTCAGGCCAGGAAGGGTCGGAAATTTTCAGTCACTGTGGCTGGGCTAAATTTCTTTACTGCACATGTCTGTTATCGGAAAAAATAAGAAATACCCATGTGGTAACACAAACTCAGTGCAGCTTACAACTACATCAGGCTCAAGTCGAGTTCGGGTCGGATTCAGTTCGTTTACTCTCAGACTCGGACGGGTTCAGACAGAAAAATGCGTCCCGAGCCACATGTTGCCAACCTGCATCACAGTTTTGGGGGGGAGACTGAGGACCTTTTCGAACACAGAAGCACTGTGACGCAGTTTTACATAGAAAAATTCACCTTGAACTCCTCCTCGAATGCCTCCTCTCAGCCAATCAGATGCTATGAGGCCCTTTCCTCTGTAACTGAATATGAACACAGTGATTCACTTGCGTCTGTCGTGATGGTTTTGTTTTGCTTTGTTAAAAACTGAGCAGCCTCCCTGCTGTGTCGAATCTCCTGAGGTGTTTTCGTCTCTCTTCCCTGCGATTCTCTGGTCCCATGCAGAAATTGCATAATTCCTGACATAGGCATATATATAAACACACACACACACACACACACACACACACACACACACACACACACACACACACACACACACACACACACACACACACACACACACACACACACACTCATCCATATTCATAGAGCACAATATTATGGTGATGGAGATAATTGCCAGACACAAACAGAATTCTTAGGAAGTTTTACTAATTCCATGTGCTCTCCTTGAGGAGACACAAGCAGGAGGAAATGTATTCTGCTCTTTTCTGTTCTCATCATCATATCTTGTCTCTCTCTATCTCTTCATCTTTGCTGTATTCGTTCGCCCGTCCCATCCCATCTCTTCTTTCCTTTTCCTTGTAACTCATTGCATCAGTGGAACATCTTTGCTGTTGCTTTCAGGGTCATGTAATCACTTTTAGTTCTGCACATGGGGTTCTGGACGTCTTTGTCCTTTATGAGCCTATAGCATGCATAATTGAATGTATGTGCTGAAGTAGAGTTTCCATGCCTTTGTTGTCACCGTGGCTCTGTTCGCTTCCTCCCTCTGCAGGTGAACACTGTTCGTCGGTATACAGTGTATCACACACACTGCATCTCCCTCGGGTGGCGGAAAGAGGACAGAGACTTATATTGTGATATACTGAGGCAATTAAGTTCGCTACAGTGTTGTCCCATTGTGTAACTGTGAACCGAGCTGAAATAAAACATAAAATACATTTAATAAATGAAACAAAATAAGTAAAAGGAATATAAAATACATACATTATGACATTTATAGTGTCTTATATGTATATTATGTAACATGATATCGACCCATATCCTGATAGGATACATCGGCAGAAATAACCAGATGGGAATGTCTGCTTTTGTAAATCCAGTGAATTTGACTGAAGATAGTTAACCTAATATTTTCATCCATCTGTTCATCTGTCCATCCATCCATCCGCGGCTCATTTGAGATCACTTTACCGGTGGCAGACGGCTAAGCGGGATGTTCCAGGGATCCCTCGTCCCAGCCACATTTTCCAGCCCCACTTGGGGATCCCAGGCTAGATAGGATATGTCGTCCCTCCAGAGAGTTGGGGGTCACTGCCCACCTGGGCGTACCGGGTGAGCCTCCATTGGAAAGTGCCCAGGTGGCATCGTACTGGCACTGTCGTTAGATGCCTGAACAACCTCGACTGCCTTTCGACGTGAAGGAGCAGCAGTTCTACTCTGAGCTTCCCACAGATGTCCAACTCATTTGGGTCGCTTGTATTCGTGATCACTAATATTAGATCATATATGATATAAAATTATCTGAGACATTAGATAGGCAGCTATTACTTAAAAAAGAATATGGCTAAATATCTGAAAGCAGACAGAGTTCTATTCTCTATCTTCCTTGTGCATTGCCCTATTGTATGATGAAAATGATGGAAACAGTGAGATCTCATTGGCTAATGTAAGTTCTTTGCCAACGGCCAATGGAAATATTACAGATATAAATGACCCACAAACATTGTGTGTACATTATAGATACAGGAGAAACACCAGGGCAACTCAAATCTCTGTCCCAAAATATCCACAGGCATATTGTGTAGAAAGGCCACTGCTTGGCCTCTCTGACTGTCCTCACTGTCAGTCCGTCTGCAGTCACAAGCCATCCATCTACACCGGCCTCCAGAGAGAGCTGGTGGTTATGGGTCATGTGACCTGGGGCTCTGGGAACTTCAGATGTGTCACTCTCTGCAGCGGTGGGAGTTCAAAGGTCACTATTGAATTTGGAGATCTCTGGAAGAGAAATGAAACTTGTGTGAAATATTGCTTTATGCTTCTGTGGCGGTGCTGACAGACATTTTGTACACATGAATATCACATCTGGCCACAGTGTGGACTTAGATTAGTGCTGGACAGAGATGGAATTGGCCTGTAAAGCCTCATGTCAGGCAGTAAACGTGCGGACTGATGTGCTGTGCAGATGAAATCGTGTGTGTCTCGGCTTGAGCGCAGGAGGGTTGTGAAAATGATCTGGACGGTAAACAACAGACAGATATCGTTTCTCTTTGACCCTTGAACTCCATCAAAATTTTACGAGAACTTGACACAGGCTATGAGTAGGTCTCGCCGCTGCATGTGGGCTACAGCGCTTCCCGTTGGCCCCGTTGTTTGATTCTCTCTATGGCTCTCTCCCAGCCTTTTTCCACCTCTCTCATTCAGCACTTACACAGGCTCGTGA
Organism: Hippoglossus stenolepis; assembly: GCF_022539355.2. NCBI lineage: Eukaryota > Metazoa > Chordata > Actinopteri > Pleuronectiformes > Pleuronectidae > Hippoglossus > Hippoglossus stenolepis. Next base: position 8,464,216 of record NC_061498.1, read on the forward strand.
CAGGAATAGCTCTTCATTCATCATTCGCCGGCCTGTGATTATGTATGTCACGGTGTTTGTACATGGACACGTGTCGCCTGTGTATTTATAGTATCTACTGGCCAGGTGTGGAGGAAATGTCTTCCCTCTTTTTCTTCCACGCTGCCACGGTGGGGTTCGATACACCTTGTTCCAGTTCTGGCCGGAATTGAGCCTAAAAATAACCAAGCAAGGACAAAATACCCTCCTCTCCACTCTCTTCTCGCCATTTTTCTTTTTTTTTTTAACCTGAAATGACAATTTAAAGAAAGAGCACGAGCCGTCACCAGGAGGGAAAAGCTCGTCTTTGTCTGTGTTTATATTTGTGCATAATTTCCAGACAATTTGTGTCAGCTTCTGTCATTTACAAAGCTGTCAGCTTACTTCACCTCTGCAATCTTTTGCCACTAAAATTGATGTAGCTGCAAGAGTAACACAGTTGTTTGAGCAGATAAAGACGTTTTAGACTTCCTCGGAACATCCATCTCTACAGTCGCAGGAAGCCTTGACCCCTGGGGACTTGTTTCCTCCATCTCCGCCCGTTCATCCCTTCTCTCGCACTCTTCCCTGCTCTCCTCCTGTGGATCTCAGATCAAAGCTTCAGTTCTCTTTGTGTTCAGATGCACTCTGGGGGCCAGATCAATTGAAGGTGTCTGGAGGGTATTGAGTTGGTCTGGCGCTACAGGTGTCCGGCCTTGTCTCCCTTATCTCCACTGCAAGCCTTTTCTTCTGGGCTGCAGCGCTGCATAATTCTATTAACAGTGGCTTGATAGGCACCCAATTTCACCAGATTACCCAGGGCCAAATCCACACTTTAAAGAATCAGTGGCGGGGAGACAGGGGGATAGAGGATGGAGAGGTGTAGAAATGCCACCTGCATGCAACACTGCATGCGTGAAAACGTGCCACAAAATGGCCACCCGTAGAGATAAACGCTCAAATTATGCATGCAAACGTAGTGTATAATGCGCTTTCACTTGAAATAAAGTGTTTGGGTTGTGTAAGCTGCTCTGTAATGCCAAAGCCCCTTATCTATGTGCTTATGCAATTAAGCTGCTGAAACAAAGCCCAAGGTAATTAATCATAATAGCCCTGATGATACACTATGTCACTATGTCACCTCTGTTCCTGCTGCTTCACTCTGTCCTCTAAGACGACTGAACCACCTGGAGACTGAGACAATTCTCCCTGTTGAGTTTCCCTCGCATTAGTGCCTGTTTCTTCTGTTGTTATTCTCTCTTTTTATGGGAGTGTGGATAAACACATTTTTATTGATTCAGCCAACACAGAGAAAGTGTAGATGTGCGGTGTATGAGGAAGCTTTTCTTATTATTCCTCATTGGTGGGCACATTTGATGCCCCACAAGCTCCCAGCATGCATCTGTGTTTCAGCCACTGCAGCATGTTGGTTTCTTAAAACAGTTTTTAGATTAGTGTGTGTGTGTGTGTGTGTGTGTGTGTCAGGCAAGCTTAGCCAGACTTACACAAGACAGAGACAGTGTATTTTCTCCAACTAAAATCCTTTGCGTTGACTGTTCTACACACATACACTCCAAAACTAGATTTATCCCCTCCACTGTACATAGATTAGCTGCCCCTTCTTCACCTCTGATCTGAGATCAGTGTCAAGTCAGTCTGCTCAGCTCCACACTACAGCATGAACAGAAACTGGTCTGAGATCAGCACCAAGCAGGGGTGGCGATGGACCAGTGGGTGTGTGGCTGCGAGTGTGAGGAGCCCTGATAGATGGAGGGAGAGAAAGTAGTTTGAACGTCATTACAGCCGTGCTTCACATGCTGTAAGTAGGCTGTGGAGAGGAAAAGAGAAACCTGACGGTTGCGCTCAGAGTTAATCCCGCTGAGTAAAAGTGTTTGTTGCAGAGTTGCTGCACCCAGGATGAGAATACTGAGCAGATATCATGTGTTTTTTACTTCTTCTTTGCATGTGAGCAAATATTTTAATTTCATTGACAGCAGAGTGGGCAGCATGTGGGATGGGAGGATTGAAAGTTTGACTTCGGGGTGAGTGGTGGGTGGATGTGATGTGGGAATGAAGGCTCTGAGGTCACTACCAAAACAACTGCTAATATACTCAGTAGTCACAGATTTCTAAAGACTTGCTGGAAAAAAAGTAAAAAGCTTCTACACTGGATTTTGTCTGTTTTTACACAACCTGTGATGAGAAATAAAAAAATAAACCCAAGACTGTGCAAATATATAGTGTTAATATGATTGAGTAATTACTGAATCCAATCTGAATTAGGTCCCTTTTAGAATCTAATAACAACACGAGATGTTCATCCCAACGTCCATCACACTACACAATAAGGAAACATGTTGATTTGATGTATATCAATAACCTTTGCACTTTGTCTGGCACATTTCACACCCTGGTTTTAAGGTTTTAATGCAAGTTTTCATCTTTCAAGCATTATATACTTTTAGTGTTTTATCATTTTAAGTGTTTTTAGGGCAGGTGCAACATTCAACTCACTTTTATTCTGCATTTTTTTTCTGGGTCTTACACAAGATGTCCTTCTGAACTGTTTTTTTGTCGTTTGTTGTCCTGTTCTCTGTGGCCCAAGAAAGATTTCCCCATGGGGGAAATCTTGAAGGCATTTGAAGGCATCAGCGAGTACATGAATCTATATATGTACCGATCTGATACAACATCTTAAAAGTAAATTGCAAAAGTATTACTGAAATTTTCTTTTCCCAGAAATCACTTCACTGGCAAGTACCCGTTTTAGAGCAGCGAAGAGGAAGTGATTTCCAGTAGAGTAGTGTTAGCCAGAGCTAGCTAAAACTTTAAGGTGATATTTCACACAGATGGTTCTAGCTGTACGTAGAACTCAACCTGACTCTGTCATTTTTAAAATGCACATTGTGCAAAAACAAACGGCTCAGACGTCAACATTAGAGCTCAGATTAACAAGTGTTATTATTTTGATGAGCTTAATAACCCCCTTCTCTCTCGCTGCCTAATTTCCTCTTTATTACTCAAATGAATGGATTTGTACTGGAGCTCTTCACTGCTACTGCCTCAGAATTCATCATTCCATTCACCCATCTATCCATCATAAATCTAACTGAGCATCTTGATACAATAAAGCCTTTTGAATTGATCCCCTGCTGTTCCTTTGGACTTCTCCGTAAACTAATTTCTCCCGTTTAACCAGTGCCCGTCAGATTTTCTGGCAACTGCGACGTAGCTGGCAGAGTTAGAGACAAAAATCCACACAAACACGAGGGTGCTAGAGCACAGAAGTGCACATGAACAAGCCGCCAGCTTGACAATGAGAGACACAGACAGATTGTGTGAGAACGACAAAGAAAGAAAGAGGAATTTTAACTAATGGCAGGAGAAAATACAGTTGGAAACACAGAGTGCGAGTCGGAGAGAGTCGGCTTGTGTTCTAGCTGTCACAGATGTCCACACTTTTGCTTTTCCCTCCCAAAATCTGCGGCAGGGTCCGAATGTAAATGCCACCGTAGCTAACGTGACAGCAGCATCAGGTGTCGTGTCAGTCATATCACGCAGAGTGACACTTTGGACGAGTTCAGTGGGAGACAATGATGCAATCGGCGTCAACCCAACAGATTTTAAAGAGCTGAGGGCTGCAGAACACAGTGACATTATTTGTGTGGGTGTGAGTGTGGGTGCACACGTGTGTGAGTCTGTTTATCTGTTTGCATTTTCTTATGAGTCCATATGGGACAGGCTTCGACTCATTTTAAGAATGATTTGAAAATAATTGTCCATTTGTCAGACAACTTGCATAAAATACTCGACAGAAGGATGTAATACTTTGTGTGTGTTTGTGTTTTAAGAGGCAGATTTGGCAGGTGTGCGCACATTATGTGCATGTAAGAACAAAATGAGACAAACTGTTCACAATGTTGTATTATAAACTCTCTTCTCTCTCTCTCTTTCCTCTTAGTGTGTTGTTTTGTGGTTCACAAACGCTGCCATGAGTTTGTCACCTTCTCCTGTCCCGGAGCCGACAAGGGCCCTGACACAGACGTAAGTTGATACTTTATACACAACCTCTCCTTTCAGCCTTTTCTCCAAATGTCCAGACACCTGAGGACGTCCCTCAGTACACAAAGAGGATTTACCTTGTTTGGTCTGGGCCTGCAGACTTTGGTTTAGTCTGAACCAAAAAAACAGGTATGAAAGGTGTTAAGAGGGGGATTTCAGTCTGGATCAAACTGAACCATGCTTTGCTTTGTTAGCAGTTTGAAAACACTTTTTGGAATAATTCAGACTTCCAGACTAATTACAGGAAGTAGTGAAGAAAGTGCCTCAGACAATATCACATCTGAACAACGAAGATGTTAATCTGGTGCATTTGAGCGAGTGTTGAGTACTGCGCTTGACGTTGGAGATGCTGGTAGTAAAACCATGATGAAATTAACAAAATGAACTGGTTCACTTATTCTCTCCATTCACATGGAGGCTGAATGAAACGGAAATGCAAACTGAAAAGGTCAAAGAGGCTAACACAAAAAGCCAATTAAACACTATATCCTCACTCTTCATCAGACTGAAATACCAACTAATGAATTTTCCCTTGCTAAACCAATTAAGATGGAGAAACATGCCCACACCACTATTCTCTCATGTTTACACAGTGGCAACATCAAAACCTGTGTTTTTTTAGCATCTGAATTGTCTGATACACTTGATTAACTGAGATGAAACGGAAATGCAAACTGAAAAGGTCAAAGAGGCTAATTCAGATTACATATACGTGGATGGTTTTCAAAATAAAATGTTTAATTGCTATTAAATATTAATTTTCAACATTATTTATTCAGTGATGATTAAGTTGAACAGATAGGAGTTTGGTTGCTTATGAGATTCAAATCTTTATGGGCACGACTTGCTTCCATATGGTGAACAAACAAGTTTAATGTGACTCTGCCTTATTTCGATGATTTGAGTGGAAACTAATGGAGTCATTTTGTCCTGTTAGTGCTTACAAATCTGAATTTGGCACAGATATTACAATTACAGGGTAAAGTGATTATAGAGTCTCTCTCGTTTGCTTCTCTCATCTCTACGCCATTTCAATCAATATTATGTTATGACACGAGTGTATAGCAATATATCACCATATTGATTTTTCTGTATCAGCAGGTTTGTGGCATCCACGCGTCAGGTTCGATAACATCGTCCCTCATCAGCCTCCTCTCTTTCCCCCCAGCTGATGCGATGCTGTCGGGGGCAGAGTGGTGATGTTTTATCAGTGTTGGAGTCTGACCTCTGTGGTCCCTCCAGGTGTAATAGCTCTGTTTGGGGTCCACGTGTCAACCTGCTGTAAAAGTTGAACCTCGCTCTCCTCTTCCCTCCGGCCAGGAAAGAGATCTGTCCTTGGTTAGATAAGAGAGGAGGTTAAGCACAGCTGCAACATGCACATGGTGTCTGTTTAGTTCAAACACGCATCAGCAAAGAAAGTAAACCAGAAACACTATAGTCATGCTCACATTTAGAGGACAAGCATTTGTATCATCTCATCAGTAGCAGAGATGCTCCTTCCATTACTTATTCCGATACCTGGACTTCACGTATTGGCTGATACAGAGAACCGATCCGATACCACAACGTTATTCATTGTTGTATGGCCTATTGCTAGTGTTGTAATTGGCAACACCAGTGCCACCCCTCGAAACGGAAGTCTTTCATGCGTACACGTCGCCGTTTTACTTGTGTGGGAAGTTCCAGTTCCTGAAATGTTGCCAAATTGGTGACATTATATCTAGCTCTGACTACGCTACCAGAAATCACTTATTTTTCGCCACTCTTCAAACAGTACTAGCCACTGGCGGTACAGTAGTATAAGTACTTTTAATAAGTGATTGCCGTTTGTTTGTGTGAAACCATCTTGGGTCGTTTTAATAGATTTGTGTACCCACCGTTGCCCAACCATTTTCGTCAGTATCTGAGTAATTTCCACTGCTGGTATCGGAACACTTGTAAATCACTACTCTCTGAATCACCACTGCACATTTGCAAACACAAAAAGCCAATTAAACACTATATCCTCACTCTTCATCAGACTGAAATACCAACTAATGAATTTTCCCTTGCTAAACCAATTAAGATGGAGAAACATGCCCACACCACTATTCTCTCATGTTTACACAGCGGCAACATCAAAACCTGTGTTTTTTTAGCATCTGAATTGTCTGATACACTTGATTAACTGCAATGACGAGACTCCTCGCAGCGATTCCCATCGTCTCCTCATTAAATATTATCAGGAGTCATTACAATGTGTTAAATGGACGGAAAGTCAATGCAGTTTAGTGATGCTTTTGCAGCGTCCCATTTGATCAAGAGCACACTTTAACGTTAACGTCTGGTGTTTTATCAACCTATATCAAAGCTGTGGCTCTGTATTGGCTTCTCTTCATCTTTGTGTCGTCTTTTAAAGGCTCATTATTCTTGACCTATTTTTCATTTTATCACTTTATCACTGCTAGGCTACCTTCTTGTTATTTAACCACGCTTTACCTCAGCTCTTTCTGTCCATCGTCCCAGCCGCAAAAAAATTCTCCGTCTTTCTACTCTTCTTTCATATATTTATTCCCTTTCTCTTATCTACAATTATTTGTACTTCTATCTTAGTGAGGACACTCATTAGCATAATGTGTTCCCAAGCTCCTCGGCCTAACCGTAACCATCACGACTAAATGTCTAACCCTCATCTAAACCTAATTCTAACCCTCAAACAGCCCAATGAAAAAATGAGGATCGGCAAAAGTTTCCTCACTTCATAAGACCGAACGTAAAAATGGTCCTCAGAAAGATATCAGTACAAATACACACACACATAAACACACAGACCCTACATCACTGGCTTCAACTGCCCATTGTGAATTTTGATCTGCCTGTTTCTGTGGCTCATTATCTACCCACTGGCTTTTGCTTTGGCACAGAGTGAATACAGGAAGCCCATTGGGGAGGGACCTCTTTGAATTCCAAATGTTGATATGGGATTAGCTCATGCACAACCAGCTCTTTTCTTTCTTTTATTTCCAGTCAGTTTTTCACACTTTTTCAGAATAACAACAGTTTGTCCTTTACCGTATTCTTCTTATTCTCAATAAATCCATGACTCTATGAATCTGAGAAACACACACACAAACATTTCTTTTTGGAGAAACCCTCCATTGGCTAAACTGCTTACCATAACATTAACATATTAACATGTCCTCATTGGCTTTAACAACCCTGTTTTCAGATATTTTTGTAGAACAAAAGATTGATTGATGGGTTGATCGAGAAAATCGGCTGAATAATCAATAATAAAAATTATGGCATTGCTTCATCTTTCAGGCGTTTAACAGCTAATTTCCAGAAAACATTATTTTTAATTTCCCTTAAAGTGATGTGGTATAGAATGGTCTCATGCAATTTGCTTTAGGTATATAAATAGGTATATAAATTATCCTAGAAAGTCCTTTAGAATTAGCACCAAGTTCTGTAGGCTAATAAGCTGTAAAATATTACTCACATAAAATTTACCAAAGTAATTTTTAGGTTCAGTGTTACACATGAGGCATAAGGTTTGTTAAAATAAGTCCTTAATAATGAATTCAATTCTGTGTTGCACTTACTGCCTGAATACTCTTGTGACCAACAGGAGCCGGTCCAACAGCAAAAATATGCATTTTAGGCCGAGCTACGTGGTTTGTTGTCCATGATTTATTAATTAATATGGTTTTATGTTTTGAATTCAGCGAGAACAACTGAGCAGGGATTGAGTGAGTGAGTCACGGACACCTATCCCTCCATCCCTCTCTCCTTCCTTCCATCTTCACTCCTCCATCTCTGCCCCTCAGCATCTGAATCTACGTGGTGACACTTTGAATTTGGCTTGGAGCTCGGATAGAGAGAGATTCTTTCTCTTTCTCTCTCTCTCTCTCACTCACTTGCGCACACACACACACACACACAGGTTTGCGCAGCTATTCTCATTAGGATCTTGTATTGAATTGTATTGATTGTGGACAGCCAAAACCATAACCCTAAACTTAACCATGACAAATTCATGCCGAACCCTAACCTAACCACAATTCAAATCTTACCTCTAACCTTAACCAGCACCTCAGAAATTAACTTTTGTGTCATTAGGACTGAGCTTTGGTCCCCATGAGGTCCACTGTTCCTTTGTTTATGCTTCGAAACGGTTCTGAACAGGTAACAAAAGCGAGCACACACACACGCACGCACGCACGCATGCACGCACGCACGCATACACACACACGCACGTACACCCTCTAGCCCCCATTGTATCCGCCTTGGTGTGTGAATGGCGTCATCTGTCCGGCAGATGCTTTGATCCACTCACAGAACAACATGGAGAAGAGATGGAGAGGGAGAGATGTTCACATTAGCATTTGAGTGAAAAGTTCTCTCTCTCTCTCCCTCTCTCCCTCTCTCCCTCTCTCTCTCTCTTCTCTCTCTTCTCTCTCTCTCTGTTTCTCATTCAACACGTAGTGATGCGTAGGTGGTAAATAGTGCTGTATTGTCAGTCAAGGATCTCTCTGGAACCAGTGAATGAAGGTGACTCATCCATAGAGAAACAATATGGCTTTCACAATCAACTTTACATCAGCACAATGGGCCAATACCTCTAACCAGATCAAGTCTCTTTGAGAACCTCCTTTCTGTTTTTTGGGGGGTGATATGACTTCATTGCAGTGACAGATTTGATTAGTGTGACATGGGCAGATTATGCTTTACATGCTTATATTGCCGTTACTCTCTTTGGCAAATCCTCTTTCCTGCCATCTGTCTTTTGCCCTGTTCATTATCAAGTGTACAAGTGCACAGTGTAGTTTAAAGATGGCTTTTCTTTTTTTCATCCAGCTCCATGTGTTTTATTTATCACGTGTTATTGCTTCACAGGACTTATGACATCTTTGACATACTCGTGGGATTTAGTGTGCTGCTGACATTTATTTTGAACAATGAGGAAAATTCTTTTTAGGACTCAGTTTCAGAGCTGTCCCGAATATATTTTGTTTGGGGGAGGGACTTCGATGCATCAATGGAACTCACCATCAAATATCTGTTTTTAGGTTCACCAACACAGGTACCCCATGAGGATTAGAGGATCTAATTAGATGTCAGTGAATTTGCAATTCCATGAGGTAATACATGTAAACAGATGTAAACACAAAATGATGTGAAAACTCCATTAGGATGCCATCATGTAATTAATACGTATAGATGTCTAAGATCAGAACAATCCACATGCCTTTATTGGTCTATTGCTTATTTAGAGTATGACCTTATTCAGATGAAAGTAATCAGAAAATGCTGTTTACGTGTCTTATTCAGACTATATGGGTTAATATTGGAACATTGCTGTCTATGTAAATGTGTCTATTGTGTCCATCTCACGTGCAGTATTATTCTCCCACAAAGAGAAAGAGGCAGAGAAAACCACACACAGCCACATGTCCTGCTGGTTGATTTACTTGCTCCAACCATTGGCTTAGGTTATTTAGCTGCGTTTAACTAATTCTCCCTAATATATCACTGCCGCTTTTTCTGAGACAAATATGACACGATTATGTGCTCATAAATACTCAAAGCGAGCCTGATTCCCCAGGGGAACTCATATTGTTGATGTCCCACTTATTTGTGCAGAAAAACAGGATTGCTGGCTGGTTTATTGTCTGGTGTCAGTACCTGTCAGCTGTCATCTGCCTACTGTCAACCTGCACTGAAAGACAGAGTCAAAGCTTCACAGTGACTCAGATGAAAGCTGTTGGGTTCCTGCATGTTTCTGCATCACTTTGACACATTGACAGGTGGAGAGGTGAAACATGGCAAATCCCTTGTTCCTTCTGCCTCCTCATCCTGCTGTCGGCAGCTGTGACTGCTGAACGCTGCTTTGTTTTTTCAGCCTCAGAGGCCGCAGCCTCGGTTCCGACGCAGTTATTGGGCATCAGTGCAGCTCTGGGGACTTTTCTTTCACTTACTTTGTCACCTTCACTTAAAGGTTCAGTGTGTAGAAATTCGGGACATCTAGTGGTGAAGTTGCATGTTGCAGCTGAATACCCCTCACCCCACCCTCCCCTTCCAAACATGGTCATTGTAAAATCACCATGTAGCTGATTATTATATGCTTGACTGAATAACTTCACTTTCAAACTCAGATACCAGTGGTTTCCTCCTGCACAGGTATCATGGATTCAGCAAAGTTCCTTCGTAGCGTCGGCCCGGCCTTGTTAGCAAACTAGTCCACATTTCCCGTGGCTTCCTGCACCATTACTGTGCCAGTCTCGAGCCATTACCCTCCCAGCAGCTCAGCTCTCCAACCTGCTGCAACAGCTGGGCGAGCTCGCGCAATAACACGGCCGATTCAGCAGCTTACACAATGTCAAATCTCTCCACATGTTAATGCCGAAATGCACCGAGAGCAGATTACAGATTAGAGAGTCAAACCCCGTTCAGCGCGCGGTGCAAAACACAGGGCAAATGATAAGCAGCCAGAGACGATGAAGTAACTTGTGGTAACCTATACAATATGTGCAGTAAGTCAGAGAGTATAGCTGAGCAGATGAAAGCCCGGATGTGTGTTATTAACCCAGAGGAGCAGATCAGTTCTTTAGATTAGATTATGTAACATGGCTGCACTGAGGGGCTGTGGACATGACGCAGCTCTTCAGCCAAAAATCACAATCTGTCTGACTGTTGAGTAGTAAGCAACATGACTTCAGGCTCACCAGATGTCCCAGGCTGACACGGCCTCTGGTCATTTCACACACACTGCTCTTAATGGGAGGAAATATTGTGTTTCCACTGTTTCAACAGTGTTAATGCTTAAGATTAAAAAGTAAATACAGATGAGGCAGGTTTAGGTCATCATATATTTGATATTACACATAATGGGATACGAATATGTGCATGAAAATTCCTGCTACAACCATCAATACGTTCGCAAATCTCAGATGTTGGAACAGCTGGAGAAATCTGAGTGATTACATAAGCTGCTGATTTAATTACAGATATCAAATTGCAATCTGCAGTTATGGGCCTAATGCCTGGTTACATAAGCCAGTGTGTTAGTTAGTTAGATAGTAAATGAATATTTGGGCTTGAAGGGGACACATTGTTTTCACCTGCAGTCAGTGACGGCTCCCAGTGGGATCTTTAACTGACTCACTGGGACGTTCAACCACAGACACTGTAATTTGTGTAAGACGTTCATATAAACAGAAGAGAACTGTGACATCATCTTCTACTGTAAACAAATCTTGTTATTTTTATCCCTGCCATGTTTATGCCTCTGCCTGAGTGTGAGTGGTGCACGGGGACAGAATACACTCGCTGTCAGATGATCTCTTTTTGGTGTTGTTGATAGGGTGTGCAAATGAAAACATCACACGTTCCTTAAATGCGGCACGTCTAAATGCTGGAGTGTGAAGAACGCCGTTTGCCTGACTGTCCCCAGGCTGCGCTGCAGAGAAAAGGAAAACACTCTGTCGGCTCTCACTCATAGTCTTCCTCTCCTCGCCTCAGGTCTCTCTGCCCTAATTATCTGTCACCAAGCTACACTCGCGTCGGAAAATGGCCACCTTAGCAAAACACACTCAGTGGGGCGTCTGTACAGAAGCGCAGCCACCAGCTGACTTCTGCAAACGCCTGCCTCTGTTACAGCAGCGCCGCTCCTCCATCAGTGGGTGGGGCACAGTTTAAAAGGTCTGAGCCGTGTGGGCCAATAATCAGCCTCTCACAGCTGGCATTTTGTACTCGACTTGCCTCGGACTACATTTGCTGGACGGACTTTAACCAACAATATTTTTCATTTTATCAAGCAATCTGTCCATTTTTACATCGATCAATTCCTCATTGAGTCGAAAAAATATCAAATTCGTTGACCTGCACTGACCATTGTGTTGACAAGAAACTAATATTAGAAAATTGTAAAAAAAAACAAAACATATTTACATAACAGCCTCATAAAACAGTCTCCTACACTTCCCTCTGTGTGCTTTGCTCTTGAAACATGTTTAATAGAGTTATTACGTAACCCCACTGCGTGTGTTTGTACGTTAATATGTTTCTATGCGTGTGTGTGCTTCGCAGCATGTGTGATGAGTGGATGTTATTAACAGCGTGCCTCATTAAAATCCACTTGTAGGCCGACAATGACAGAAGCCCTCTGCCTTAATAAACCCCAAAGACCTGAAGAGGAGAGGGAGCCGGGGATGAAGACACGAGTGTGAGGCAATTAAAAAAAAGGGAGAAAAGTTAGTAGAGCTTCAGCAGAACACTTGGGTCAGACTGTTCCGGTGGTAATAAAGTTAAAGAATGATAGTGAATTATGAGCGAAGCAGAAAGCAGCGTAATATCAGTGGACTTTGCCATAATTAAAGCCGCGGGCTGGTTTTAAGCCCACACAGCCGGTATGTTACACACGGGACACTTTGTTTCAAATGTTGTTTTTCGGTTAAAGAGTAAAAGAGCTAATGCAGAAGTGTTTCCTCTGCATTCCTATTAAAGCCTCACAGTGTTTGCAGCCTAGTGTGACCAATGCCTTATTTTATGCAGCGTAATTATCATCTCCAAGATAAATGGATAATATTTCAGCGCAGATAAAGCTTCATTGTGCTGAGCAACATGCCCCGCATGCCAATTATGTCCAACTTCCTCCTGAAATGTTAATTAATGGGAGTAGGTCATGTTTGGATGAGAATTCATTTTTTCCTTTTTTATAAGGGGAATTCAAAATGTGCCCAAACATGCAGGAAAAGACAGTGAGACCATGTATAAAGGGAGAACTGAGACATCAAGATAGGGTAGGAGGGAATTATGAGGTCAGGGCATTGAGTTCCCTTCAAAGTTTTATTAAATTAAGAGGAATTTAGTGAATCTTCTCCCGGGGAAAAGAACAGTGAGTTGCTGCACCTGACATCCTGGTCTTTAAAATAATCTCAGAGAGTGGGAGGAGGAGTGGATAATGAAGACAGAGGAGAAGGGAGATGTTGATCGGAGGAGAAGAAGAAGAGGGGGAGGGACAGTTGGTAATGCGAAGTACAAACTAGCACATGGAAATTGAGCAAAGATGGTTAAACAGAAGAGGAAAATGTACAAGGTTGTCACCTCCCTCTGCATGAACCCTCAAGAAGGAAAAGTAGAGCAAAGGGAGAAGTCTGGGAGCTGGAGGGCTTTCAGCCTGCAGGGACAATGGAGGAGAAAATTAGGGAGATGTGTCATATGCAGTGAAGGAGAGGAGGAGGAGAGTGTGGTTTGTAGTATGTTGTGCGTGTCAAAAGGCCAATCCCTGCTGGGCTGTGATGAACAAGAGGAGGAGCGGTAATCAGGCCAATGAGCACAGCCTGAGAGGAGCATGAGGAGACCGAGTGACCTGTGAGTGGCCGACATGCACAGACCCTCTGACAGTTACTGTAGAGATGGTCAGATGATGACGTACACGGAGCATGATCACCCTTGTGTCCTTGTACATGTGCAAGTCGCACTGTTGGATGCCAGTGTTGGTGTGTTCTCCACATTCTGCTGTGCCGTATGGTGTGTGTGTGTGTGTGTGTGTGTGTGTGTGTGTGTGTGTGTGTGTGTGTGTGTGTGTGTGTGTGTGTGTGTGTGTGTGTGTGTGTGTGTGTGTGTGTGTGTGTGTGTGTGTGTGTGTGTGTGTGTGTGTGTGTGTGTGTGTGTGTGTGTGTGTGTGTGTGTGTGTGTGTGTGTGTGTTCCCTCTTTGCCAGTTGCATCTGCTCTCTCTCCTCATTTTTAGGAGTTATCAGAACACTTGGTCCTCTCTTTCCTCTTTTAGGGCATCAAAGACATCCGTCCATATGTGTACCACTTATCCTTTCCAGGGTTGTAGGGAGGCATTTGTTAATTTGTGTTCAAGCTCAAGTTTTAGTTTGAAACTGAGGCATTTTATTGGATTAGATTAAAGATAATCAATTTCAACAAGTCCTTACAGTTTCAAACAACAAATCCCTGTTGAGATGAAGTTATCAATTACTATTACTCAAAACCAACTGCCAGTTTGATCCCAGCTCTTATTTTCTTAAGTTTATAACCTATAACCCTCAATCTTCTATGGGAATGAAAGCAGAAACATCACATAAGTCTGTCAGGGCTGGAGAAACTATTTAATCAATTAACTGATTTAATAAGATCGGTGCCTTCCTATTTTAAATAAAGCTTTAAATAAGAGATCTGCGTTTTGTTTCTAATACAGGTGAACTTTTGAAGCATTTCTTCCTTGTGTTGCATATTGAATGATGATGAGATAAGGTAGACCATCTCTCTGGAAGTCAACAGTATGGTAGTATTAGGTCAGTTATATATTTTGCGTCGAGACAGAAGGAAATAACGCATCGCAGGATTTCAGAAAGGGGCTAAAAAAAAGTCAGTGCAGGTGGTTTGGGGGTTGAATTATGATGCCACATGGATGCGTCCCTGTGGAGGTAGACAGGGTTCGTCCATATGGTCAGAGACAAAGGGAGAGACCCTGAACATGATGGAGGGATTGCATAACCCATCTGGTCGGGGAACACCTTGGGATGCCCTGGAAAGAGGCAGAAGAAGAAGTGTTGTCAGCTCTATGGCTACTGTAGAGGACTTTCCGTTTGAATGGAGAAAATTAAGAGAGCGCAGTACTAGACACTAGCTCAAATGCGCTTAATGAAAGTCCTCGTTGTTCAACAATATAGACAATAGTAACCATGCGAGCCTTGGCAACTGCGATTCTGAAGAGACCAGTAGGCAATTGGTCTGAATGTTTCACACAAACCGAACCATGGTTCAGTTTGATCCCGACTGAGACCCCCTCGTTTTGGTCGGTTAGTCTGGGCCGTGGTGTGAGGAACCTTTCACACCTGAATTCAGCCCATTATTAATGTAAAGTCTACTGGTTTTAGACCAAATCTTAGGGTACATCTCTCTGTCAGGTACACACACACACACACACACACACACACACACACACACACACACACACACACACACACACACACACACACACAAGCGCACGCCCACACGCTGATAGCTGCCCCAGAAATGTCAGTCTGAGCCGGTGCTGGTTGGTGCAGTGTTACTGAAGAGTTGCTCAGAAAGGTGGACTCTTAGCCTCTCTGACATGTTTTCCTCTCCCGGGTCGACACGCTCTGTTATCGTGACCCATTGCACTCCCCACACTAAACTTGCCTGAGATCAGCTTTGAAGCTGAAAATGCTGTTTACCTGAGGAGCTCGGTCCATTAAATCACATTAGCTGGAAAATTTGCAAGTGGCTAATACCAGTTGAACTTTGAGTCTCTTAAGAAATAATTTAATATTTAATGTTACACCAAGAAACCCTGCACTCATTCCTCCATACACAGTCAGCTCACCTGAATGAAAGGTGTTAAATTGCATGATCCTTAACAAACTCTCCCCGACACGACAACTGCATCTTTAGTTCCGTGCTTCATGTACAAGGCGCTTACTCTGTCTTTATTCATTCCAGACACACAAGCACTCATTGCTGGGTCTAATTGCTGAATGAATGGAAGCTCATTTAGGGCAGACAGACTAACGATGGTGCCACATCCCGCTTCCCGCTGAGGTGAAGTGCAGAAGATGAATAGTCATAAAACATGCACCCTCAGCGGGTGAAAGACTTCGGAGTGGCCTGATGGGAAGTGTTTGAGATGAGGAAGCGCACCGCAGAGCCTAACCTGATTCAGGAACTTAATGGCTGCTCATGAACAACACCTCACTGCTGAGCCTAATTTCATAAAGCGCAAATTAGGTTGTGTCCTCGATGATTAATGTGCATAACAATACGTTGGAGTGCACAGAGTTTGTGGATAACAGAGGTGGAGTTTCAGTTAAATGCCACTGTCTTTTTCTCTTTGGTATTTGGTATTTTAGTTTGATTTCCTAATAATGAAAACGGATTGAGCTCATCGCAGTGGGTTATGAATCTGAACCTCGGTAAAATCTGCAAAATTATAACATTGGAGTTGTGACAATCGTTGCTCCCCCATTCCTCCTTTCTTTCCTCCCCCTTGTCCTCATACTTTACTATTTTCCTCAAGTTCATCACTTCTTTCCTGCACCTCCTGCAGTTTGCTTCCATTGTCGTTCAGTCATCACAAATGCAACAGCAAAGACTGACCAGGGACACAAAAGTTGCTTTGCTGTCATAAATGCACTGCTCGACGTGCTGTATAACACACACACACACACACACACACACACACACACACACACACACACACACACACACACACACACACACACACACACACACACACACACACACACACACACACTCACTCACTCTTAATCTCTCTCTGCCTCAAGCCTCTGGTGTACTAAGTATTTGGTCAGCAGAAGAAATCAACACTGTTAGCTTTGCTTTTCCGAAAGTTCACACTCTTACAGTTCTTGCTAAAATATTCACTCGGACAAACTCTAATCCACAATGACTGGGTTACCCTGTGAATTATAAAGTTTATGGTTAAAATGTGACATGCAAACCTCACGTTTAAAAAAAAACATTGTTTGTATGCAGCAGAGTAAATGAAAGGAAATCCTCTATGTTGCTTGCTGGTGAACTCCGAAGAAGATATACAGTATGAGATAAAAAGTAAATCTCAAGCTTAATCTGCAAAACCTTTTAAAGGGGAAAAAAAAAGCTTGACTGAGGCCAAATCATAAATAGTGTTATTTACCACTTGAGGATAATCAAGTAATGACATTGAATTTATCAGATGAGAGTTTTATGAAAGATTTATAGACCCACAGTACACCTGGTGTGTGTGTGCATGTGTGGGTATGTGCATAAGTGGGTATGTGCATGAGCCTCTGTATCTACTCGTGCCTGCCTGTGCATGTGTGTGTATTTGCAGGATGGTAAATAGTGCGTGTTTGTGGGCAGACGGCAGCCAGGGAGCTGACCTATTCCTCAGACTGGAGGCCGCGGCCACTCAATGTTTAATGTCAGCACCGGGGAGGGACCACAGGAGAGTTGGGGAGGTGGTGGGAGGAGGAGGAGGAAGAGGAGGAGGAGGAAGGGATGTAGCAGGTTTGTTGCTGCATTTCCAGTCCAAGAATACACATTCCTCTCCCGTGTGCATGATGATGTCCAAAACAGGCTGAGATGTGTCACATACAGTACCAGCTTTTCTCCTGGGAAAGTGAGACAACTTGTTGAAGTGTTCACTGTACAAGGCGTGATGCCAATGCTGTGATTTGTTTTTTCCTGGATGTACTGCCGCACTTTATCACCCACGACCTGAAAAAGCAGCCATCAGGTAAATCTAGAGCTGAAACAGAGCCATCAGTTTCCATGAGGCGCCAGGGCTGAGATTCCACTCTGTCTGCCTCTGTCTCTATAACAAAGCCACCTCAGTGTGTGTTGCTCCACTGTGGACGTCACCTCCTCTCCTCCTGTCTTCCTTCCGAGCATACACACACACACACACACACACACACACACACACACACACACACACACACACACACACACACACACACACACACACACACGCACACATGCACACATGCACACACACATTATCATCACTCACTGGTTCACAAATCAGTTTAACCTTATGTACTCCTCTATATTAAGAAAAATAAATGTCCCAAGGCCTGGGCCTGAGTCCTCAGGGTGCAATTAGGTAGAATGTGTGAACGTGTGTGTGTGTGTCCATCTATGTGTGTTTGTGTTTTATCTCTCCCGGGTGTGCACCTTAAATATTTTTTGCCCGGGGGAGTGGGTGGTACTGGTGGGGTTGTATGACCCAAGATGGTCTCCACTGAGAACAGCCACAATCCGCATCCTACTTTGTTGTCTCAGGTAGTGACACAGCTCCCATGCAGTAACTGACATGAGTTGATTGACTTGAGTGTTCGTTTAAACACGATTTGATTGGCTGCTGCTTCCATCCACTCGCGCAGCACGAGAATGCAATGCAACGGAACCACAATGCAGTTTGGCATCGCATGACGTCACCCCATTCAAAGTGAATGAGCAGCATTTCGGTTGACGTGGCCGACGCAGACGTGCAAGTCCTGAGTAACCTATGACATAGGTTCAGGCAGCAACAGGTTTCAAACTTATAAACAGGTGAACTCAAGAGTGATTATTTTTGATCATTAAACGTTTCCGTCCCTCACTCATCCACACTCTCCTTCTCCCTTTCCGCTCTGTCGGTTGCCAACTTCCTCTGACTGTCTCTTGGTGCGAACGTGCCGAGGCAGGCCTAACCACCTCGCACCCCGCGATAGAGCTCCCATCTCCAGCAGCGACGACAGGAGGGACAGCCCTTCCTAACTGTTACTGTGGGTGACTCATCTCACACCAACACAAGAAGAGGAGGAGGGGGATAAGATGGATGCAAAAAAAAAAGCTCCCGCTAGAGTTGTCACTTTTTTGATTAATTAAATGCACAGAGCAGTTGGGGATGCTCCTCACACACATACACACACACACGTCAGGAGTGGGAGGACATCACTGGGACACCTTACACCTTCTCCATTCATTTAACTGCATGGTCCCTACACTCTTATTTATCTCTATTTTTTGCTCATTCCTTCACTTTGTCTTTCCTCCAGTTTGCTCTTGTCTGTTTTTTCTTTTCTGTTCATTTTTACCCTCCCTTTTTCTGTGCATCTCCCTCCACACCACCCTCCTCCCTCTATCTCTGTAAGCACAGAAGCCTTCTGGCCTCATTAAGCTGTCACTGATCCCTCCTGCAGCGGCCAAGCCCGTCAGATCATTAGTCAGCGCTGTCTGCGACACCCAGTCTGACAAGAATAGATCTGCCCAAACCCCCAAACCTCTAATATTCTCTAAATGTCTTGGGCGCAATCAAGCCGGCGCAGACGCCACCGCCGTATTAAGTGATCTATCAGGTCAACCGCGCCACATGAAAATGTGATGTGTGAAGTAATCATGCATGTACACATTTGTGTCATGAGTGGGTTAATTATGTGTCGTGGTGTCGTATGTAGGGGTCTGTATTTCTACCACATCATAATGTCCTCGTTATTTTGTATTATCAGTTTACCACCTCATACATCTTATTACAGTTTAAATGGTACTGTGAGCACATTTCTTTGATGAGGATTTCCAGGAAGAGGGAAAAAACATATATATATATATGGATATATACTGTATTTTAGTGTATTATAGCCCTGTACATTAAGTCTAATGAGGGTAATAGGTCAGGTCAGAGTTGGTCGGCAGTATCAAGGCAACATTCTATGATGATTATGATTGTTGTAATGACATTTGTTTGTCATTTGGAGAATTGGTCTTAGATAAAGTAATCAGATGTCATAGATATCATGCTCAGCATGGACAGATGTTCTCTTTGGAAATGATATATTGTATTTGTTCTATATTAAATGCTCAGATAGAGGCAGGTATTTAAATACACTGTGAATGATTTCAGTGATACAATCAGAAGAACAACAACTGAGTCATACTCACTGCTCTTTTTATCAGCAATCAGTTTTAGTCACTAAATATTTTTAGTCACTTCTGTTGTTTTTCTTTCCATTTTTTCACTGCTCAAAAGCTACTGTACGTAGCGGAGTATTAGGGCCATATTACAGAATCTGAATATATCTTTAATTGAGAAAACATTTTATTTTGAGAATAAAGAAAGAAAAAACATAATTTTAAGAACTAACCAGCTCCTTGTTGGAGTTCCACTCCAGTCGGTGTGGTTCTTTCCTGCACAGTCTTCATAAAATCCTGATATAATAATGTCGTGCCTGTGTGCAAAAGTATAATTTAACAAGATGATGATCTTCTGATATTCCTCCTCTAAAATGACATGTAGCTTAAAATTACAATTGAGTGAATTAATTTTTTTTTATATTATTACTTTAGTCTTGTAATTTTGAGACTTTTTCACTTTATTCTCAAAATCTCACGTTCTTATTCGCTTTAAGCAGTCCTCATGCTCCGTCGTACTACAGAGACTACACCTGCACATGTTACAGATGTAAAGCCCATTTGGAAAAGGGACGGATGAATCTATGAGTTGCTGCAAAGATATTAAGATATTATATTACTAACGACATTGTATATATAAAGTCTGAAATGTGAATCTGCTTCAAAAGGGGGAAGTAGATCTGAATCTCCTTGTCTGATAATCTTAATCCTTCATATTGTAAGAAATAGTCACATATGCTTATGGCACACTTGATATTCATAACAGGATTTGTATTGGGAGGCGATAGAGTGAATGTCTCGTACTTTAATACAAATACTTATTTTGTATTGCTGCACTGAAGCACTGCACATTTATCTGTGATGAGTTTTACAGTCAGGGGTTAGAGGTTCATCTTATTTAAGACCCACACGTCTCATCTCATCATCAGTGATGTTTTCTCTGTCTAATCATGAGGGTGTATGGTACGTATGGATAAGCCTTACGAGGATGTTCCCATATCACTAACACCTCTGGGATTAGCAGCCCTCTGACGGGCCAGCTGTTGATCTTTTTGCTTCATCCTAAAGCTGCATATCTCTGACAAGATCTGATAGCTTTTAAGTCAGTACGTACTACAGTGAAGCAGAGGGGGCATGAGGTCGTAAACTTAGCGTAACTCCGGACAGTGGCAGGAGCAAAGCTGAATATTCAGCATTTGTACTGAGGAAAGACAAAGCGACAGAGAACAGCTGGGTTCCTTATGTAATTGTCGAGACGTAAATAGTAAGGGACGCATGTTTGCAGCCATGCGCACTCACACACACACACACACACACACACACACACACACACACACACACACACACACACACACACAATCAGGTGGCACAGTGGTAATCGTCTGCTGTTTGGATGCTTGACAGAAACATCAGGGGCCAAAGCAGTCTCTCTGCCAGCTACAGGGCATCTGACATAATCCACACACACACACACACACACACACACACACACACACACACACACACACACACACACACACACACACACACACACACACACACACACACACACACACTGTTGACGTCAGAGGGTTTAGGACACATGACATCACAACACACACAGACTTAATCTAGCAGAAAGACAGAGGACACCAGAACATCTGTTTACATATTGAGAGGATGGAAACACCTTAAAGTCCAACTGAACTCACTTCATGTGTGAGGAAAATATAAAATATAACAACACTAGAACGAAGCCTTCTGATTCCAAACACACTTGAGTTACCAATAACACTTGTATGGACATATTTGTGGGAACAAATGCCTAAGACTCAGTGGTTGACTCACGTTTTAGGGCTGGTGTTGCAAGGAGTTGAAGAGCAGTACTGCCTGAAGCACATATTGTCTTGTATAACCTGCTCACACTGATACAGTTTCAACAACAGGGGAAAAACCTCCTACACAGATTTGGTTTTGCACAATTAATAATTTAACACATCTAGCTCTAACATTTGGGAACTCCGCAGTCATGCTGTTAGGTTTTGTTCACCCCTGAAGGGCTTGTCCATTCAATGTGGTAAAATTACAGCGAGCTACCGAGACTTGAAAAAGATTTTTGCAAACATCTTCTATTTTTACAATAATTAGTTGCATTGACTTTAGGGAATATCGACAACCTTAGGAGTTACTGCTTAATCATGGTTAAACGTAATAATGATAATTAATTATACATTAAAAGTCTTCACTTGCATGAACAGGTGTAATCTTTTCCAGGCAACAGGACATTTATCCTGGAATCCTCAGATCACAAGAAGATAGCTGGTTCAAATCCCGGTTTGGTGGCCTTTCTGTGTGTTTGCATGTTCTCCCCTTGTCTCCGTGGGTTTTCTCCGGGTTCTCGAGTTTCCTCCGAGAGGAGCCAACATGCAGACTCGCGTTAGGTTAGT